>NC_134483.1:194825297-194965297 GCF_040206685.1 Ascaphus truei | reverse complement strand
CAATATTTACTCGCCCGGAGGTTAAATCCACTCGCACTGGGCGTGTAAATGTATAAGATTGTAAAACACTGAATATTATTATTAGCACCGAACCATCAAATAATTTAAATCAAATCAACAATTGTTGGTTTATGGTTAGGGATCAGAGAAGTGCAAATTGTTCGCTAGTTTGCAAAATCAGGTAAACTTTGCCATTTTTTTTTGCTACACATTTTGCCACAAATGGACAAAAATTGTGCAAGGTCCTGTGGCCCTTTTTATAATGCCATTTACTGCCATTTTAATTAAGTTCTGGCAGAAAGTGGCAAAACTGGGGAAATTGGCAAAATTGTGAACAATGTGAATTTTGGCAAAAATAGAAAATGTGAAAAAAATTAGTGGAACAAATGTGAAAAAAGTGACACTCTCTATTAGAGATGGTGGAAATTACCCATCATGCTGGTAACTGTGATGTTACATCATGGATATTGGGGGGGGGGAGGGAAATAAGCCTGGCATGCAGACACTGAATGTGCATGATAAATTCTTCTCATTAAATGTAACCAAAATCCAATTATTCTTCAACCAGATAATTAAAAATTTAAATGCCATTAAACAATCCCAGAAACTTGTAATTAATTTTTAATTTTCCAGTTTAAAAAAAAAACTGTCAACAGAGAAGTATACATGCTGTGCCACGTACAGTGAGATGTTATAAATTAGCAGAAAGTGGGGCAGCATAACAACCAGGAGTTCAATTAACTATGCTACTGTATGTGTTCTACCATAATTCTTTTAAATGCTTTATGTCTACTGAGGAGACATTACTTCCTCTGAGTGCCAGGGAAGGCATGCAATCCTGCAAGGGGTTAAAGAGACATTAAGGAATGTGTTTAGTCATGGAAGGATCACATGGTTTTTTTAAGTAAAATTAAGCAACAAGAAGCAATAAAGTTAAACAGATGCAAGTGAATTGGGTAGGCTTATCTCCAAACCCATCACAGACTAGTAATGTATTTATTTTATTTATCAAATGTTTTGCCAGGAAGTAATACATTCAGAGAGTTACCTATCGTTTTCAAATATGTCCTGGGCATAAAGTTAAGACAAATAATACATGGTTACAAATACAGTTACATAAATGAACAGGGTATACATTATACACAAGACATTGCGTGCACAGTTAAAGATAATATATATTATAGGCTTATGAAACAGTTACAGACCACTGACTTCATGTCCCTAAATCTAATAAATAGAAAAATAAATACTGTGCTATAAAAAAAATACAAAAATAAATGTCATACGTCAAGCAAAACATCAATAAGTCCCAATAAGCATAACAAACACAATGTAAAAAAAAATTGATAAGGAGAAACAATGACCCAAAAAGTGAGGCTGAAACATGACGTTTCATGGCACAAGCCCCTTCATAAGGTGCTTCCTAATTTGAACCAAGTCCCTTACCAGACCCAAATACAGTACAGTACAGAACAACCTAGTGATTCCCCCCCCCCCCCCCCGTGTACCCAAAAGTTGGTGTTCCGTGTCATGCCTTCAAAACACAGTAATGTAAAAAATGTGATGCCGTCAGAGACACAATGGCAAAAATATGATTCCATCAAAAACGCAATGATGTCACATTGCTGCAAGGTGGTTCTCAAAACAACAGGAGAGAGACTATTAACAAACATATACCAGCAATAATTACAAAGTCCACCAGTGAAGAAAGTGTAACACCTCATATAACAAAAAAATTCATAACAGTGAAAGATAAACTGTGCCAATAGCTAAGGGGCTCCCAGATTAACCAGGCTGACCAAATACACATTGGGTGTATGGTCATGGTCAGCGCAAGGATGTCCAAGATGGATCTCAATATAAAAACAATGACAAATGCAAAATAATATAATATTTGACTTCACCGGCAGGGAACTACGCAGGGAACTACGCAAGTGAATTGCTTCGTCAGGTTCCTGCTGGTGCCTGTTAGTTTGGACACAAACAGCCACCGTATCTCAGGCGAGACCTCGCCGACCAGTCCCGCAGTCAGACGCGCTTGGGTGGGTTCACCGTAAAGCAGAGGACTTGCCGAGAGATCCAGAGCTGTTCTAAGCATTTTTAAAGTGTGAGTTTTACTATGTTCATTTGTTACCATTAAACTGCATTGATCATTCACTGTGGCCTTGCCCAGTTTCCTTATTGGGACTACGGGAGTGATGCCATCTATTCACAAATATCCCTACTTGGTCCAACTGGTGATCAAGAGAGGAGAGGGCCTATATATATATGACTCTAAAGACCCCATCTATGTGAAGTGGCTCACACATGGCCGTGTGAGTACCTGTTTCACATATATATTTAGTGTCAACCCCAATTGGTGTGGATTACTTTCATGTTCAGGGGCCAATCCCCTGTTTGAAGTCAAATATTATATTCTTTTGCATTTGTCATTGTTTTTATATTGAGATCCATCTTGGACATCCTTGCGCTGACCATAACCATACACCCAAGCTGCTTCATGACGATTATGGGATGATCTTCTCCTGGTTAAGCTGCAACATTACTCAATGGGCCAGTATTAATCTTTTATTCTATTGTGTATTTTCTGGTCCAATATTCTGTTTATTTTGAATTATTTATTTTGAATTATTATACTGTTTTTGGTGGTTTACCGTGTACACCTCATTCAGGGAGCGCCCCAGTTCATTTATATCAAATACACATTGCAAAGAAAAAAATCCTCACCTTGACTGTTTTCAAACCCTGATGGATTTACCACACTCCATATAAGAACATACATGAAGACGAGAGGTAACTCTCAATTTATTACTTCCTGGTAAAACATTTTATAAATATGTAGCCCCCTTCCCTATACTATGGGAACTATGTGTGCTGATTACATGTTTTGCTCACAGGAGACCTAATCCTCTGCCACTGGGTGTCTGGGTGAGCTCTTTCTTCCTTGGGTACAGCGTCTCCACCTATGAGGAATCCCAGCATATTGGATAACCCCTCACAGAAACCAATTACAATGAAGAATACACACACAGGTGCAGCTCAACCCCATTATAGCGCAATCCATTAAAAC
The DNA here is from genome assembly GCF_040206685.1 of Ascaphus truei. NCBI lineage: Eukaryota > Metazoa > Chordata > Amphibia > Anura > Ascaphidae > Ascaphus > Ascaphus truei. The sequence goes on along the minus strand of NC_134483.1, from coordinate 194,962,227 downwards.
GTGGATCCGCTTATAACGCGGTTTGAGCGTGTATTAAAAAAAAACATTTTTTTTGCACACTGTGACAAACGGCTTACTCCGGGGCTCCGCCGTTTGTCCAGGACTGCTAGAACACGGTCTTTTAGGGTAGGTTAAATGACGAGGTGTAATGTGCTGTTCCTTTAAACAGGCTACTGCCTGGTTTATTCAGTCCCAGGCACCGAGACTACCACAGTGAATACAAAAGAAAACACAAGCAAAACAAAACCCTGCTTATCTGAGCAATAACTTAACTGAGGTTCACCCTGACTGGGGTTGAAGCGGCTTGCCCGCTTCCAACAAACAAAAATAAGAATGAGTTAACCTGTTTGGGGAGAGGCTTTTCCCCTCTCTGCTTCCAGCAGAATTCCTGCCTCCAGTCTCTTGGGGAAAGAGAAGAGGAACCAGGAAATCAGCCTTAAATACCTGATTTCTATCTAGCAGGACAGGTGACAGAAATCAGGCAGCAGACAAACTCTGGTCTGGATCCCTCATCCCTCAGTTCCAGCAACTGTCAAACTGTGGGATGGAGTGCACGTATTCTGAGGCTGCACTTTCTAGCCTAAACAGGATAGAAGCTGTCCAGTATCCTGGGAGCCCTATATATGGAATTTATTACCATCCCCTAGTTTCTGTCACAACTCACACACTCACAGCACACTGCATACACTGTACACACACACCACACTGCACACACTCACACCACACTGCACACACTCACAGCACACTGCACATACTGACAGCACACTGCACACACTCACATCACACACAGCACACTCACAGCACACTGCACACACTGCACACACTCACTGCACACACTCGCAGCACACTGCACACACTCACAGCATGCACACAGCCCCCCCCCCCTTCCCCCCTACCTTTGGAGTCAGCTGCTGGGGCATCGTGGGGCTGCTGGCGGGGATCCGTGCGGGGCTGGGGGGGGTATTGGTGCGGGGCTGGAGGGGGGGATTGGTGCAGGGCTGGGGGACTAGTGCGGGGATCGGTGTGGGGCTGGGGGTGGGATCGGTGCAGGGCTGGGGGGAGATCAGTGGGTGGTTCTGTGTGGAGCTGCTGGGGGACGTGAGGGGAATGCTGGGAGAAGTACAGTGGCTTCTGGGGGATGTATAGGGCTTCTGGCGTCTCACTCCACCTCTTCCCCCCTCCTCCACCCTCCTCCCGATCGGGTGCGCGGCGGCCATTTTTTTTAAACTAGCGCGACCCTGGTTATAGCGCAATCGGATCAGGTGGCCCCTGAGGAATGTGCTATAACGGGGTTGAGCTGTATATACAACTGGTTTACTAAAACATGCACATATATCAATAACACCCACACTGACAATGCCCCAATGCGATACCCACAAAATATCTCCACACCCCGGAGTGGTTACCCCAAAGTACTGAGGGCGCCCTAGGCACCTAAACACCCAGAATCCGTAAGGCAGTCCCCCCCAAAGTGTATGGAGTAGCGCTACCCCTGTGTGGATTTGTTGGTGCACTTTACCTCCCTGGGTGCTCCTGCACCCAGGTACTACTGATAGACAAAAGGGGCCTGGTCCCAAGTCGCAGCACAATGTGGCCGTAAGGAACTGCTTATTCCTAAATTCGTCCACTTCAGAGACGGAGATGAAAAAGCGGGTGAGTAGTGGCCACATTACTAATTGTATGCGGTGGAGAAATGCAGACAGCTCCTCCCCTTCTTTCTGTTGGAGGGTATAGTACTTAGACCAAAATTCACTTTCATCATCCTCCAAACCATAGGCCTCAGTTAGGAATACAGGCTGTCCGCGCTCGTGCTGTCCTAGGTTTGTCTTGTAAGACTGGCAATCACCCCTTGCTGCTATGTGAGTGAAGCATCTCCCTCATAAAAAGCTCCTAAAACGGGGCTCCCAAAGGAGGCCCCAAAAGACAAAAAACACAATACACACACAGCGCACCAGGGATTAGTAACCAGACATGACAGATTAGAAACAAAGAGATTTGAAAAAAGCCTTCGTTGCAAGACCATTCCTCCAATACTTTCAGGGTAGGTTCCTCCATGCCTCAATCCCTTCTTCTCTGACAGGACTGGTGATATCCCGGAGAAAGCTTTGAGCTTGTGATAGTTGTGGGACTGCGAGGCTTACGCTAGGCCTTCCACTAGTTGCTGCCTCCCAAGTCCGAGTCTCCGGTCAACCAGCAACTAGGGTAGTCAGGTCGGCAACTCTACTGACTCCGGGCTTGCTCAGTACCTTCTGGGGGTATTTGAATAGTGGGGGAGTTAAGCCCTGTAAGGTACTTTGGGTGTAGTTCCTGGACTGAAGCTTACCATGGGTATGGGTAGGTTCGGGTATATCAACGGACAACCCATGGACCGATCTTCGGGAAATGCAGGACCAGTGGGCCATCCGCTTCACGTATTTCGTGGCCGGCAGCAACAATGACAATACTCCAGCGGTATGTAGAGACCCACCTGCAGCCTATGGGCTGGGCGTTGGCTAAACCGGGAAATTGTCTTAGGTAGTTGCAGACTTCCCACGGGGGGGTGTCGGCTGAGACATCCCCCACTGTGACTACATGGCGCAGAGATTCGTGAAAGTCCAAGGCCCACTTGTGGACCTTTGCTTGGAGGGCACAAACATGGTTTCTCTAATTTTTGTACTACTCTCTCGGGCACCCCAGGTCTGAATCCCAGCAGCGCCTCCATATGTATCCCCCTTTCCCTATGACTATGGGAACTACGTGTGTTGATTACCTGTTTTGCTCACAGGAGACCTTATCCTCTGCCACTGGGAACCTGGGGTGAGCTCTTTCTTCCTTGGGTACAGCGCCTCCACTATGAGGGATCCCAGCATAGCGGGATAACCCCACATAGGAACCAATTACAGTGAAGAATACACATATGTACTGTATATACAACTGGATTACTAATACATGCACATATATCAATAAAAATACAATAACACCCCCAATGACAATGCCCCAATGCGATACCCACACAATATCCCCACACCACAGAGTGGTTCCCCCAAAGTACTGAGGGCGCCCTAGGCACCTAAACACCCAGCGTCTGTAAGGCTGTCCCACCCAAAATGTATGGAGTAGCACTTCCCCTGTGTGGATTTGTTGGTGCACTTTACCTCCCTGGGTACTCCTATACCCAATTACCACTGATAGACAAAAGGGGCAGTCATGTCCCACGGCGTGGGGCCTCCAACATAAATCCCCCCACACCTTGTCCATGTCCACCGCGTTGGGTGAGCTCCAGCTGGAGTGTCTCACCTTCAAAGTCTATAGGGCCCTGGGCCTAGTCCCAAGTCGCAGGGCACAATGTGGCCGTCTGGTCACCGATGTGGTACTACTGCTGTGCACTAAGGGGAAGCATCCCTATCTAGGGCCTTCCCTACAGCACACACAATCTGGAAGGGCTCAGGGCCTAGCTGGGGACACATCTTCCCTTATCGTCCTCCTTCCGACTGGCACGCGCCCCGTTTCGTGCCAAAATCCCTCCTATCCCTCCTAGGAGATTCTGGGACTTGTAGTCCCTTGCGGAGCCGTTTTCCAATATGGCCGCCCAACAACTGACTGCGCACGGTTCTCTATGCACATGCGCGAACACCAAGACCGCAAACTGCATGGACCGCCATGGAGCTTTGCTGGCTCCGATGAAACGGCCCGCTCTCCTACATACACCCGCCACGTAGGTAAAGAGGCTCGGCTACAAATAAATAAAATAAATTAAAGGTCTGAGATGAGAAGCATGTGGGGTATTTCTAAATGTCCAAAAATATAATAAAATATCAATTTTAGCAAACAGAAAAAAAAATAAACAAAATATGAGAGAGCTGAAACTACAACAGCCCCACAATCAGTAAAAGACATATTGTTTTTTGTTTTTTTTTATTTATAATCGGATAGAGGCTGTAAAAGAGGAAACGGAAGGAATAAACTGGTAAGTAAAACTTACAGAAATGATTAACCTTCAGAAATCACTTGTCCAAGAGTGAAAAGAAACAAGAAAGATCCTCATTTATCCTTAGCGGGCAAACTATAGAATTTAAGGAGTTAAAAAAAAAGTCAAGAACTCGCCAAAAAAGTTTGGTCAATATTACCAATAACATTCAGAATTTCGCCACAGAGCAATATATCCTGAAATAGGAATTGTGTGAGAGAGAGATAGAAGCGTTATTTAGTAGAGGATCAATTGACATATAAAACCTCCCAAAACAGTCATCTTGTACAACGTGTCATCTTTACTTTGCGCCTGTTTAGAAAGAATATGTTCATTCATAACCAATATAATAATACTTACCTGTAATAAAGTTCTTAAGTAAGTTAGGATAATGGGAAGTCAAATTCCAATAAAAACTGTAAGTACTGTACTCATCCTGTTTATAAGAATTTCGTGGAACTAAAACGATTCATACAGTACCTTACTTTTTCACTTTTCTCCAGACAGGTTATATTTTATAGACATTAAGTAGAACACAATTATGACACATGCACATTCTTGTGCTAGAATGATGGTGTTAACAGGACATGCCAGCACCAGGCTATACTGAATACAGCAAATGCCTCAGGCTATACTGCAATTCAGACATAGCATGATAGTTGTGTAGCCTTGATTAAAAATTGCTTCATTAAAAACTAATGCTTTCTCTTATTTGCATGTGCCCTTCATTTGCAATTTAAAGTTTTTAATTTTAAGTAGAGTGCCCACCAAGAAAAGCTATTGTCCTAATGATATGGTTATATATTCAAATTGAGGGGAAGAGTACATGCCATAGCTACTACAACACAAGCTTTCAAGTAGAGATCATCTAAAATATGACATTTTAAAATAATAGGTGATACCAGGCACATTGAAATCACATTTCTCAATTACATTTATTAAAAACATTGTACAAGTGTAAATCAAAGCAAAGACCTTAAAAAAGTACATGCAGAAAAATCATTGCAATATACAGTATTTGCGTGCGCAAACTGAAAGTTTACAGTGGAAATACAACTACTTTACGGTGAGTAGATCATGACAATAGTTTTGGGTCCAAGGACCCTTCATCAGATGTTTCCGGGAGGGAAGCGTTTCTAAGTCCTTATTTATAGTTTAAAGACTCCCTGGCAGACCTGAGTGCGCGATAACCACCGCCCCTGCAGGGATACAGGTAGCTGCAACGTCAGTTTCACATAATACAGTACAGGCATACCCCGCTTTAAGTACACTCACTTTAAGTACACTCGCGAGTAAGTACATATCGCCCAATAGGCAAACGGCAGCTCACGCATGCGCCTGTCAGCACGTCCTGAACAGCAATACCGGCTCCCTACCTGTACCGAAGCTGCGCGCAAGCGGGGAGACTATAGAGACTGTTACAAATGCATTATTTGCATCAGTTATGCACGTATATGATGATTGCAGTACAGTACATGCATCGATAAGTGGGAAAAGGGAGTGCTTCACTTTAAGTACATTTTCGCTTTACATACATGCTCCGGTCCCATTGCGTATGTTAATGCGGGGTATGCCTGTACTACTACAACAAGCTCCAAACACTAGTTAAAGGAAAAAAGGGTGTTTTAAAACTGAAGTAAAAAAAGGGGCTATACTGGTCCCAATAGTACTGCACATTGAACATGAGAATCCCATTGAATAAAATATAAATAATAGCCCTCATTTTAGAGTACATAGTAATAGCTGTAAACTAAGGTAAATAAATATTAAATGCATTAAAATATATAGATGTGCACACTAAGAAAAACATCAAACAGTTAATCCTAAAGTTACTGTGGTAAATCGGAACAATTTATATTGGCATAACATCAAAGTGGCAACAAAGGAAACTGAAAATAATGTGCATAAAAGTTAGGCCTGAGCCCAATTTTTCTATTTGCAGAGGGCCAACTTTTTTTTTAATTTTAAATATTAGATTATACCACACAAAACATTGTCCCTTCTGTTAGAATCTATTGTCAATTGTTTCCATTTTTTGTAAGAAGTGTCAATTTTCTTGGAAGTGCATGCATTTAAAGAACCGGTTTGTATATTGTGTTTCTTTGCTCGTAAAATAGATCTTGAGATTAAAGGCTTTCTATTTTTTTTTTAATAGTTCAGCAAAAGGAACAAGAAGCAACTGAGCTAGAACAAGTACATGTTGACTTCTAATGTTTTTGCAGGGCAATCTAACATTGTGGCTTGGCTGCTGTGCTAAAAGAAAAAGGGTGTTACTGATAGTCCTTCTATTGATAGGTCAACTGCTTGTAAAGTTAGGTGAACTGTGAAAGAATCTCTGCACTGTGTTGTGTTTCCTGGATCTGCTTTGCAGCAGACAAGAAACATGCAATATACAGTACATCCTCCATTTTGTATGTGTAACGGGTATTCCCCTGACCCCAATCGCATATAGAGTGCATGTGAGGGGGAACCTATATGTTACCAGGTGTGGTGCGTATACCTGCAGGTTCACAGGAGGCCTGAGTCTCCGCTGATGGGAACCTGGGGTGAATCCTCTGGAACGATCTTTCTTACAGCGCCTCCACCTGTGTAGGATTCTAGGAGTGTAGAATGTACCCCACACAGGACCCACATATAGTAACCACATACACAGGAGTATAAGTATAACAGTTTACTAAATGCAGAATAACCATAACACATTACACCAGTATCAGCAACAATAACTGTGTCACTCTGTAATACTAATCCCACTGTGGGGAATGACTCTACAGTATGTACCGAAGTCCCAAATGTCATTCACTCTCACTGAGGAGTGTAAACCTTGTACCCACCACCGTGTACCCCCCACACTGTGTCCACAGTATAACCCTTTGTCCCGTGGTCAGCGCTGACACTATTTGTGAGTACTCTGTAGTTGGTGCACTTAATTTACAATACCTGCCCAGTGCGGCTGCACCTGGGTGTTCAAAGGATCTTCGAAAAGGATCCGACGACCTCCTGGGCGACGTCCGGTTCCACCAGCGCGGTGCTCAGTCAGGGCTGTCCACCGAGGGATGATTCCGCTCTCGCAGCGGAGTAGGCCTGATCCCAAGCCTCGAATGGGAAGCGCAGCGTCCGCTGTGTCCCTAACTGTGCTACTGACACTAAAAGGGCAGGGTCCCTAACCTAGGGCCTGTCCCTGCAGTGACACAATCTACTGAGTGGCTAAGGGGCTAACTCAGGCCTAGGGGCTGCTGGCCTAGTGCAGTGGGTCACTGACCCCTGCACCCTCACCTCCTTCCCCTAGACTCTCCTGGCGCCGACTGCTGTGTCTCCAGCACGCGAAATGTATCAATCCATGAGAGCAAGGAGATACACCAGCCCTATTGGCTCCCTGGCGTCATGTGGGGCGCTCCTGAGGCTCATGGGACTTGTAGTCCCTTCCAAGAGCCTTCCCTGGTAGACTAGCCCTTCGCACCCTAGTCCTCGCCCATGCGCAAATGGTAAGGATCGCCGGAGTTCCAACTGCGCATGCGCGAACTCGCGCAAGATGGCGCCACCCTGCACAACCCCTGCCGTTCCCCCCACTCTCCCGGCAGGCGCCGGACACCGCCGCTGCTCTAGCTGAGACGCGCGCACGGCGCGCACACGTGCCCACACCTTCGCGACCCCGCACCCGCCCGCCGCAGACCTGGAGGAGCCCCGAGGTGGGCACACTGAGGGGGCGGGGGGTCAGACACCCAGAGGGGGACCTGGCAACATATGATTTTAATGGAAATTGTTACCTAGTGGTATTTATCTTTGTAAAGATAAAAGTTAAGAATGATATCTTTACAAATGCACACCTTATCATTTTACATATGATTATTATTGGTGTGATTTCAAAGCAAGTGACAAAACCTGTGAGCGAGACAGCAACCTAAAACCTTGTTTATAATTGTTATATATTACTGTACGTTTTAAGTTGACCTTTATTGCAACAGAGGGTTGACAGATTTAAATTGCAACTCTATGTCACTCCTCAGACCAATGGGCCTGTAACGCAAATAAATGTTTGCTTTGGAGCAATTTGTATTTATTTTCTTGCAAATTTTTTTATTTATAAAATATTTTACCAGGAAGCAATACATTGAGAGTTACCTCTCGTTTTCAAGTATGTCCTGGGCACAGAGTTAAGACAAATAATACATGGTTACAAATACAGTTGCATAAATGAACAGGGTATACATTATATAAAAGACATTGCATGCACATGTAAGGGGGTCACCCCCCTTGCCTCTGATCTTTCTTTGCCCCCTGCCTTACGGCTGTGGCAGTGGGGGAAGGGGACAGCGACTTCTCCCGGCGGGCACCGCCCTCCTGGTTGTGGCGCGAGCTTCGCCCATGCGCAGTAAAGATCGCGCACGCGGTCCCCATAGAAAAGAGCTGTACCAAGAACTACAATTCCCAGCAGCCTCTGGGGACTGCACTTTCACCCTTGTCACAGGCAGCATTGAAGCCAATAGAGCTGGCAGATTCTCATGCTGCAGAGTTGCAACAATGTTGTGTGCAGACAGGATTTTTGTTAGTCAGAGACCGGAGCAGCCCAGGGAAGGAGGTAGGGTACAGGAGTCAGGGACTCCCTGTACTAGGCCAGTATCCCCAGGGCCTGAGATAGCTTAGCTCCCCAGTAAAGTGAGTGTTGCCAGGGACAGCCCTCAGGTTAGGGACCCTGTCACTTGCATTAGTGGGAGCTGGGGAACAGAAGGGAAGAAAGGCAGCAGCGGACTTAGTGTTAAGTTGCAGGGTGTTGCTGCATGCGCTGATAGTTATCAGTTAAGTGAGTTGGAGTCAGGGAGCTGTGAGGGAAGGAAGGGTGCGGGGAGCGAGTGCAGCTCCTGCACCCATATAGGTACCCACACCCCAGGTAGGCCCCAACTCCCCACTAGGTTAGTGGGTAAGTGCTGAGGGAGGCCCAAGATAGGGACGCTGCCCTTAGTATAGTGCTGCCTTGTCAGAGTCACGGCTGTCAGTGCTGTGAGGTCTGACAGGCAGGCACCTTGTTGTGTAGCACGTTGGCTGCACACATCCAGTGGGTCACAGCTTGTTGCTGCAGGCGCTGGGATTAGTTTAGTAACAGTCAGGGCTGGGAAGAGTTAGGGGAGTGGGGCAAGTCATTAACCCCTATATGCCCCTAGGAGCTTCCCCCAAAGCCATTACAGGTTGCTGTGCTGTAGGGACGGCCTATAGTATAGCGCGTGTCACTTAGTGCTGTAGGGACAGGTCCTATGTGAGGGATCCTGTAGTATAAATAGTGACTGCGCAGTCACCCATTGCCTCTCTCTGCAAGAGTGCGGGACATTGGGTGGGGTTCTTTGGACACTGGGTGGGATCACCTGGTGTTGGGGAAGCGTCCCGCGGGACATCGCAGTAAGTGTCTCCTCGAGAGAGGGACACCTGTTCTGATATGTTATGGTATTGGTGTGATGATGTGTTATATGCTGTTCCCAGTAAATGGTATTAGTTAATATATAAATCACTGTGTATGGTATTATTGATTGTCCTGCGAGGAACCACTCCCCCTCTGGTGGGAGCCATCGCAGGTGGAGGCGCTGCATCGTTGTAAGTGAGTACCCCTAGTATAAATGCCCCAGGTTCCCCGTGGCGGAAGCTCAGCCCTCCTGTGAGCCAACAGGTAATGCACCACACACCTATGGTAACACCGTATGTTCCCTGCACCCCCACACTGTATCTGCGATTGGGGGGGATACCCGTTACATTTGGAGGCGCTGCTGAGAGAGACCTGGGGTGCCCTGTTTCATTTTTTTCCCAAATTGTCCAATTCCTATTTTTGTCATAATGTTTGTAAAGTCCGGACACGAGGTCCTTGCCTGGGCTTTGAGGCAGTATATGGAACCTGGTGAGGTGGTGGCGGTAGGAGGCCTTCCCGCAACTATACCCGCGGTTGGGGTCCAGTCCTATATGCATAGAATTCCTGGGTGGCCGTATGCATGTGTCTTAGATGAAGAACAGGATTCCACGTCCACATGGAAAACTATACTTTTTGTGGCAATCCCCACTAAGGATATATGCCTGGCGGAGGCACCGTCTGCACTGTTTATGCCCGGGGGCCGTCTGAGGGGTACCCCCTAGTCTACCCAGACCCAGTAAAATGGCGTCTCCCGCGAAAACAGGAGAGCGCACGTGCTGCTGACTGCCAGTCTGCACAGGAAAGTATTGCAACAATCTGTCCGGGTTTGGCGCGAAAATCAGAGTCCCTCCCCTGTGATGTGAGTGACTCCGCGCAGAGCCAGAGCCCCTCCCTTGTAGGACTCGCCCTTCCTTCACATTTCACCAGGGGGAGCAAGCCCTGGGATTTGCAACCATATGTTGAGGCAGTAATAGACTCTTTCTTCTCTGAGGATGAGATGAGGTATGAGGATGAGAGAGACTGTCAGGACATACACCCCAATGCGTATGTGGCCTGGCGAGCGCCAGGAATAGATGGCCTTATGTTAATGTGCCCCTGCCTGCAAGAAGCCTATGAAGAGGGAGCCGACATGTCCCAGTTACCGCTAGACTTCAAGACGACTGAGGTAGGCGGAGAACCAGGTATACAGTGCTTTAGTCCCACCTGTGACTGTCATAAAGGTGCACTGGCGTGGGAGCCCGAATGTGAATGCTGCGGGGTGCGGTTCTTGAAGCCTATTACAACCCAGGCTACGGAGCCAGTGGAGGAAGAAGCGGGGAAGCCTGACCCCTCTGCAAAAGTGAGTGACACTGCTAATCAGTCTGTCCTAATTCTAGAGGCCTCAGTGGACCCGTGTGTCCAAAACCATGTTGCAGAACCGGTTCCAGATTCTCTCAAAGGGGATGTCCTAGTGGTAGAGCAGGAACCTCCTGCCCAGCCCGCTAAGGAGCCAAGCGAACCATTGGCGGAGAAGAGCGCGACCGCAGTGGAGGTACCGGAGCACGCCAGCTGCGTACCAACAACCACTGGCTGTATCGCAGAAGACCCCGGTGACTCCTTGGCGGAGGATCCTATCGTAATATCCGCAGGTAAAGAGGTTGAAGTCCCATCGGTGGCGATGCGCCTACCGGTGAACCACCCCAGCAGTGATACAGAGGAGACAGAGGAATCACAGGGTAAGGTGTATATACCCCCACCTTCTTTTAGTGAGTCCAGCGACCAACTGCTCGTGGTGATGCGCCTGCCGGCGGACCTCTCTAGTGAAATCATCGAACCAACTATTTCGGTGGATACAGAGCCTGCTGTGGGTCCGTGTGCCCTAGAGGAGGTGTATCTAGATGTTGCGGACCCTGCTGTGGGCCCGTGTGCCCTACAACAGCCAGTCCGGCCTACTCCAATGGTACCCTCGATTCTAGGCTTGGGACCAATACCTAACGAAGACAAGGGTGAGTCGACTGCCCCAGGGGTGTTGGGGGTGAGCCTCCATGTGACCGCAGAGCACGATAGCTCCTTAAGTCTGGTCACCAGGGCGAATGGCTCCCCTCTGCATCGCGTCTTGACGGAGATGTCCTCCTTAGAAGATAGCTGTCCAGTGGTGCGAGTGGACCTATACCTACCTGCCCGTGTTCCAGATGAAGAGGAATCCATCGCAAGCCAGCGGAGTGGTGAGGAACCTCCTTACTTCCCTAAGGCTCCTGAACCGAGTGTGAGCCCGTGTGCTCCGACCCAAATGGTCCCAGGACTGGGATCCCACACTCCCGAGTTTCCAGCAAGTAAGTGGACTGCCCCAGAAGTGCCAGGGACAGGTCCCAAGACAGCCGAGGTGGGAACTGACAGCGTCCCCGAGGACCTGTTGGCCACCGGGAATCACCGCAGTGGTAAGGTATCTACCCTTTACCCCCTGCCAGGTGACACAGAGACTGTAAGGAAAGAGACATTGTCCATGTCTCGCTTCCCAGTGGAAGCCTCGCAAGTATGTAGGGACAAGAACTATGTGGCGAGGGATTTAGTAAAGATTGCCTCCTTTAAGCCCAAAAAGGAACGCTCCATTCACCATGTGGTGGACTGCGGAAAGGGTCAAGGCCTCCTGGCCTACCGCATCCATGCCGCGGATGGCCGGGTAAAGGTCTGGCCAAGAGACACTGTGCTATTCCTTCCACCAGGGGGAGGAAGTAGTATGGAACCAGTGACTGTTGCACATGACCACAATCTCAAAGAGTCTACAGAGACTCCAGTGTCGGTAACAGAGACTACCCAGGCGGATGCTCACCAAAGTCAAAGTGAGGTTCCCCACATTATCAGTTAAGGGCACCCCACAATTGGTCTCAGCAAACAGCTAACACTCAGCTGGCCTCGGGTATTACTGTGTGTGATAGGCCATGTATCAGAGATGTTAAAGTCAACATGTTTATGCAATGCATTTTTATTGTGTAACTTTCTGTAATGTGACGCTGTTCTCTAAGCGGGGACGTTGGTATTTTCACCAGGGGGAGAGTGTAAGGGTTCACCCCCCGTGCCTCTGATTTTTCTTTGCCCCCTGCCTTACCCCTGTGGCAGTGGGGGAAGGGGACAGCGACTTCTCCCGGCAGGTACCGCCCTCCTGGTTGTGGCGCGAGCTTCGCCCATGCGCAGTAAAGATCGCGCACGCGGTCCCCATAGAAAAGAGCTGTACCAAGAACTACAATTCCCAGCAGCCTCTGGGGACTGCACTTTCACCCTTGTCACAGGCAGCATTGAAGCCAATAGAGCTGGCAGATTCTCATGCTGCAGAGTTACAACAATGTTGTGTGCAGACAGGATTTTTGTTAGTCAGAGACCGGAGCAGCCCAGGGAAGGAGGTAGGGTACAGGAGTCAGGGACTCCCTGTACTAGGCCAGTATCCCCAGGGCCCGAGATAGCTCAGCTCCCCAGTAAAGTGAGTGTTGCCAGGGACAGCCGTCAGGTTAGGGACCCTGTCACTTGCATTAGTGGGAGCTGGGGAACAGAAGGGAAGAAAGGCAGCAGCGGACTTAGTGTTAAGTTGCAGGGTGTTGCTGCATGCGCTGATAGTTATCAGTTAAGTGAGTTGGAGTCAGGGAGCTGTGAGGGAAGGAAGGGTGCGGGGAGCGAGTGCAGCTCCTGCACCCATATAGTACCCACACCCCAGGTAGGCCCCAACTCCCCACTAGGTTAGTGGGTAAGTGCTGAGGGAGGCCCAAGATAGGGACGCTGCCCTTAGTATAGTGCTGCCTTGTCAGAGTCACGGCTGTCAGTGCTGTGAGGTCTGACAGGCAGGCACCTTGTTGTGTAGCACGTTGGCTGCACACATCCAGTGGGTCACAGCTTGTTGCTGCAGGCGCTGGGATTAGTTTAGTAACAGTCAGGGCTGGGAAGAGTTAGGGGAGTGGGGCAGGTCATTAACCCCTATATGCCCCTAGGAGCTTCCCCCAAAGCCATTACAGGTTGCTGTGCTGTAGGGACGGCCTATAGTATAGCGCGTGTCACTTAGTGCTGTAGGGACAGGTCCTATGTTAGGGATCCTGTCACAGTAGGATAGATTAGATAGGGACACAGCGGACGCTGCGGTTCCTGCTAAGAGGTTCGGATCCAAGTTGGGGTCCGCAGAGACTGTTTTCAGGTTCGGATCGCCCCTGGCGGTCTGCGTACAAAGGAGTCCGGTGTAGGATCAGACGGAACCATCACACGACGGATCCTTTGTGACGCCAGTTGGAGATCCGAGCACAGGATTGCTCGGCAGGTACTATCTAACACACAAGTGCACCAACGGGCCCTTAGTATAAATAGTGACTGCGCAGTCACCCATTGCCTCTCTCTGCAAGAGTGCGGGACATTGGGTGGGGTTCTTTGGACACTGGGTGGGATCACCTGGTGTTGGGGAAGCGTCCTGCGGGACGTCGCAGTAAGTGTCTCCTCGAGAGAGGGACACCTGTTCTGATATGTTATGGTATTGATGTGATGATGTGTTATATGCTGTTCCCAGTAAATGGTATTAGCTAATATATAAATCACTGTGTATGGTATTATTGATTGTCCTGCGAGGAACCACTCCCCCTCTGGTGGGAGCCATCGCAGGTGGAGGCGCTGCATCGTTGTAAGTGAGTACCCCTAGTATAAATGCCCCAGGTTCCCCGTGGCGGAAGCTCAGCCCTCCTGTGAGCCAACAGGTAATGCACCACACACCTATGGTAACACCGTATGTTCCCTGCACCCCCACACTGTATCTGCGATTGGGGGGGGGGGAATACCCGTTACACACAGTTAAAGAAAATATATATTATGGTCATATGCAACAGTTACAGACCAGATTAAAATGTGAGACAGCCTTAGATTTAAAAGAACTTAAACTGGTGGCGGATGTGAGAGTCTCTGGTAGGTTGTTCCAGTTTTGGGGTGCACGGTAAGAGAAGGAGGAGCGGCCGGATACTTTGTTGAGCCTTGGGACCATGAAAAGTCTTTTGGAGTCTGATCTCAGATGATAAGTGCTGCAGGTGGTAGGGGTGAGGAGCTTGTTCAGGTAGACGGGTAGCTTGCCCAGAAAGAATTTGAAGGCAAGACAGTAAAGGTGAACTTTGCGCCTAGGCTCGAGTGATGACCAATCTAGTTCTTTGAGCATTTCGCAGTGATGTGTGTTGTAGTTGCATTGGAGAACAAATGGCTGCAAATGTAAAAAAAACTTGTTAATGAAATTATATCGTTTATTTACAAGGTGCCAACATATGCTGCTACGTCGTACACTGGGCAAACACTACTTACTGTACATTAACTGTAATAACATACCAATTAGAACAAATGGACACAAACTGGTGCAAAATGGTGCTGAGGGCCCTGCTTCTGAGGGAATTAGTGGCACACATGAAACAAAAGTTATAATCGGCTGCTTGTTGTGAGACCGAGTAAATCTCAGGATGGAATATGTTTGCACATTTGATGCGGGACATTACCCTGGGGCGTTGATACTTACCAGATTTTTTGACACAAAGAAAATAGGGCACTGTAATGAAGCCAGAAGTAGAATTTGATTATAATTAATTATAACATGTGTTGTTTAACTCCTCTCCTATTCCTTCAGTTGACACTCCCCAAATTGAATACATGGAACAAAGTGCCTTGATATACTGTGTTGATGGCACAGGATGAAAATTCCCCTCTTAGGCCGGGATTCATCAAACTGCGATATGGCATATCTCACCCCAATCTGCCATTAACTGTCATTCTAGTCAATGTGTATGTTAGCCCACATTGACGTTTCATGACTTTGCCCATTGATGCCAGCACTAAAATGTCCTTGATATACTTAAACAAGAGTTCACCGTTGTAACTGTTTATTAAAATATCATTTTTTTGTTCAGAATGTACCTTTGTCAACAGCACTTGAACCAAGTTAAAGGTAATATTACTGGAATAGGCTAATATATTCTTGATTATTTTTGGTATAATGTTGGAACTATAGCATTATGCACCATAGTTCATATCCCCCAACTTTTCAATATATGTCTGTATTTTTCAGTGTGCCCACCTCTTCCCGACCCACCATCTTAATTTACCAGGCTTCCCTATGTGCTGGTATATAAAATACATATAATATACTATTATATGTATTGTGTATGTATATATATATATATATATATATATATATATATATATATATATATATATATATATATATATATATATATATATATATATATATATATATATATATATATATATATATATATGTAACAGAGCAGATGGCACACAAATACAGATGAAGACAGGTGCTTAGTCCCATATGAATGAATATAATCAAAGGCTCCTTACCAGGCAGACCAGAGAATCCAGGGAATCCAAACTAGGCACAGCAAGTGTGTTTTGTGCCTGCTTTACTAATACAATTCTTTTTGCTAATAAGTGTGCTGTCTCTTCCTTGCTGTGCCTACTTTGGATTCCCTGGATTCTCTGGTCTGCCTGGTAAGGAGCCTTTGATTATATATATATATATAATTATGCGTTTCGTGCCTCCTATGCGTTTCGTGTTATCAAAACACTTTATCAAGTGTTTGATAAAGTGTTTTGATAACACGAAACGGGTAGGAGTTTTAGTGCCTCCACTTTTTTAGATGGATTACCAATAAAGGAATAGTTTTTTATCTACCACTTGGGACCCACTTTTTGGCTGCTGCGCCAGAATCACTTTGTTTCTCGTACATATCCATGGAACACTGGAGAGGAACCTAACAGGGGGCAGTGTAAGTGTGTTGCCAACATTGTACAGAGGGTTACATCCTCCCCTTGCTAAATAAGTTGATGTCCCAATCAATCTTGTGAGGAACAACTTCTGCATAACAGACTAAGCAAACAAATGCCTCCTTTCTAGGTACATAATATCATAGGCACAGTGGTACCAATATACATACAGTTTAACATTCAGCAGTTCACCACATTGTCCCATACCTTCCAGGCTGAGTGTAGGCAAGAGATATATCCCCATACTATCAGCTACCCAATTCAGGTTTTCTGAGTCTGGAACACCTGGGTATCTCAATTTGCTTACATGAAGTTTGTACCCCAGTGGTGGTAATTTTCTCCCACTGATTAACTGTCTCCCGATATCTCTGTAAATCCGAGACAACACATCGGCATCAATGTTCTACTTCCCTCGTATGTATTTAAGGCAAAATTATATGTGGATAATGCACCTAGCCACCTATAACCAGTGGCATACAATGAAGCCAAAGAGAGGAGGCCGGCGAGTGGGTTAGCATCTGTGTGAAAGTTTGTCTACTATTGCCCATTTCAAGGCCAGAAACTCGAGCTTGGGCACTGGATAATTATTTTCTGACAGTGCTACCCCTGATTCACAAATGCTACAGGCCAAAGCCCCTCAGAAAGTTACTGATATAGCACAGCCCCTAGTACCTCTAGACTGGCATCCACATGTAATACAAAGGGCTTCTGTGGTTCGGCAAATGCCTGTACCAGCGCATTAGTGAGGCAAGCTTTGATGGCTTTGGAAGCCTCCTCCCATGTGGGAGTCCATCTATCTTCAAATGGCTCATTCATCTTGAAGTAGTCCTGCTGGTTTCCCCAATGGCCATACTGCATCCTTGAGTCAGCGGATATTCTTTAGTCAGTATAGCTGAGAAGTCATTCACAAAGTGTCTTAAAATATCTGCAGAACTCTAAAAGGATCAAAGCTCTATCAGCTGCCTTGGCCTAAGCCAGAAGACAATGGCTTCTAATTTGGATGGATCCATAGCCACCCCTCCTTCAGAAATGATGTGTCCCACATAAGTGATAGAATTGACATTTGTCCAGGGACAGCTTAGTTGTCTCTCACTTAGTCGGTCCAGTAACCTCATCAGGCTGGCCTCATGCTCTTCCAGGGTCCCCCCAAAAATGTTGAGGTTGTAGAAGTATACTAGCACCTCCAGCAAGATCATATCCCCCATAAATCATTCTATCAGTCTCTGGAAAGTGGCTGGGGCTTTTGGCACCCCTTGCACATGCTCTCAAATTGATAAAATCCCAATGGGCATATGAAGACAGTCTTCTCTTTGTCTTGTTCACACATGGGAATTTAAATATAAAATAAAATGCTTTTTTTCTGCATCAGATTCATGCCAGCTGTCTCCGGAGCTGATAAACATTAATATCAGCACCGGAGAACACCGTCATGAATCCCATGCAATAAAAATGTATTTACCGGCAACTTCATTACCTTAGCGGCTAACTGCTAAGGCAATGAAGGGGTTAACTACCAGTGTCATGTTTATTGTAGGCAGCGGGGGTGGGTGAAGGTGGTATTTGAGGGGGGGGGGGTTTGCAGGTGGAGTTAACCCTTCATTACCTTAGCGGTTAATACTGCTAAGGTAATGGATGGGGTTAAGCCCTACCGCTACCACCCGATAGGCCTAAACATCCATCCTTGGGGCTACTTCCCCTTCACCCAATCCCTCTACCCACAATAAACAAAAATACAAATAACCCTACTACCGTCCTTCTCTACCCCGAACACATACAGTACAGTAATGGGCAAAATTACTGTTATCCACATAGTGCATTTGCCCATTATAAAATCAAACATTAGCCAGCATAAATAAAGTAAATTAAATGTTCAACTTACCCTTGCCATCATGAAGGGCGTCCTCATCTGCATACTCCAGGTCCATGTCCTCTGATGCCAGCAAGAATACAAGAAAAATACAATCTAATGGCCCCTAACCCCTTAATTACCTTGGCGGTTAATAACCACTATATTAATTAAGGGGTTAATCCACCTTCCCCTGCTACCCAACCACGAGGCCTAACCACTTAATCAATTAATGAATTAAAAACAGTAGCCAAGAAAATAAATAATACATTTAAAACTCGAACCAATCCTAAAATGTACTAAAAACAAGCCATCCAAATTCACAACAATTTAATCCAAACAATAAATGGAAATAAAAAAAATAACAATCAATAGAAAACAAGCATTTGGCAAAAAATACATTGGCTGTCACTGTATTGATCTGTATCCTAAAGGGGCACAGATTAATACAGTATCAGTCAATGGGCAAGCAAATACATAAAATAAATAAGTACAATAAAAAAAACCTGAAAAAAAAACAATTACGTACATTCAATATTTCTCTTACCTGTTGAAGTCTTCACCCTCCAAATCCCGGCGAATCTGCAAGCTCTCGAAACATGACGTCATCACCCGCAATCCAACGCCATTCACCTTGAAGTTCAGGAACAGGTAAAAAAAAAAAAAAAATCTTTAATCCTTTCACCTTTTTCTATCTTCATCTGTCATTATTTTCTTCTTTTTTTTCTATCTTTTATCTTCTTTTGTCAATACAAATTTCCCCATGGTAAATCCAAACAGATGTTGCCACGTCGACTTCTTCCGCTAAAATTAGATGTACAGGCCTTATATAGGGCCTGTGACATCACATTTTTGGGTCAGATGATACATCTCCAATCTGATTGGTAGCCATCAGTTCCAACAACCTTCAGAGGGTTCACCCATTCTATCAGACCCCTACCACACCTCACTCAGTCTATCAAGGGACAGGCCTCATAGCTGTGTGCTTCAGAGGCCTGGTCTTCAAAGATGCTCTCTCCTGACCCCCATTGACTACCGGCTGCCATGCTCTTGGCGGACCTTCTGGTTGCTGGGCGGAGCATATTCTGTTCTTCCTCATCTCTTATAAAAATGTAGGGGGAGTTAGCCTCAAAATTCCCTTAGACCCATGGCTATTTCTCCTAAACAGACCAATACCGGGCCTAGCCAAAGTTGAACTTAAACTAATTGCTCATTTCACAACAGCAAAGAGGTGAGAGATCGCAGCATTATGGAAACAAAACGAGATTCCTTCAATCCCCAAAATTCGGAATAGAATTTGGTTTTTAATGCCAGATGGAAAAATTGGTGAGTTTGGTCGATGACACTAGTGAAAATTTCCTAAAAGTCTGGACGCTATGGCTGTCCCAGACAGATATCCCAGGTGTCGAGATGCCCACAATACTGCTTTAATAGTTCTTCATGCATTCTCCTCTGATGACGGTGTAAAGTATTGTAGCCCTGATTGGTTTTGGGCTATAGGTCTGCCCTCCTCCTGGCAGTAATTCCTAATAAGGGTAGGTGTGCCAGGAGTAATCCTGGGTTTTCCCCACTCATTGCAGTGCATTGAGTCAGAGAAGGTAGTGTAATCATGCCTTGTGTCCAATCAGAGGCACAGGGGTGGTTATTACTGGATCTGTATTTAAGGCACTGCATTTCCTATATTTAGGCAGGTTCCTCTACCATGAGAGAGGCTGGTCTACCCGAGTGCAGTGTGCAGGGCTCTGTACACTGTGTGCCCTCCCTTAGGGGAGCGGTGGCAAATTGTTCTCCTTAATCTACCAGAGAGTAAGGGAAGAGCTGGGACTGCTCCTGGTGCCCTTTGGCTGGGAGTGAAGTCCGGGGACATCCTGAGGGTGGAAGCCCTACAAGCTGATATCTGACTGACCGAATAACGAGATCTGTGTTTTACCATGCTTCTGTCCTGAGCGTGAAGTCTATTGGGAAGAATGTAAAGAGATTCTCCTGCAGAGACCTCTCTCCATACATCTGGGGGCTGCAAGAGATGGAGGCGCTGCACCAGTGAGAACTATTCGGGCAAGATCTCAGAAGCCTGTCCTGTCATTCCCCTATAATATCATGCTGGAGATTCAGGGCCCCCTGTTACCAGCAGGTTTGCACCACACTCAAAGAAGTAACAGTACAAGTTTCCCCAAGATAGACCCTATGTGAGATTGGGGGGGGGGGAACAGGGTTACATTTGGAGGCGTTGCTGAGATCTATCATGACAGGCTTTCATCGAAGCAGAACTGGAAGTTTTAGGATGGATGCTTCCAGAGCAAGTGTTGAGGAAGGAGGGAGTCTAGGTGTAGTCAGGAGGCACATAAACCTCGCAAAGCACGACCTAAGACTGGCCTAAAGAGGTGCATAGAGCTGGCAACAGGGCTATACCTGTCCTAGTCCCCTGAGGCGGGTAGTCGTATGATGCCTAAAGGGGGTAGCATGGGTAACATCGGTCAGGAACTTCTGCAGTGTGTCTACGATACGGCAGCCAAGAGGAGGTGACACGAAGTGCAGTGGGTAAAAGCTCCAAAAGCACTACAAGCCAGTGTCCAGACTATCACCGTTGAGCACTTGTACTGGACTGTCATCATTTGCAGTGTACATGAGAAAGAGTTTTGCCTAGTCTGGGGTAAGCTGACTTATCACTGAGCAGAGGCTGAAATGGATTGCAGTGTTCACAGGAGAGCGGACCCCCTTCTAAACTGTGAGGATTGCGCTTTGGTGAAAACTGTGGGTTCACCTAAAATGGCGGCTGATCAGCAATGGAGCGCAATGGGTGAAGATTTATGTGAAGCTAATATGGCGGCTGCTATGCTTGATTGTGCACCACGCGGTGCAAAGCATCTAAAATGGCGGCTCCCGTCGAGACTTGATGGTGCACGAGCTGTGTGTAAACAGGCTGCAAGAAAGTTGAGTGCAAAGATTTGTCCGGGTTTGGCGCGAAAGCCAATGCCCTGCCTGATGGAGGGAAGTGACGCAAAAGTAGGAGCCGGGCCCCCCTGTTTTGTGACTGGCTCAGAGAAGAGTCCACGTCATGAGGTGATGCCAAGTGACCCTCCTATATTCTCCACCAGAGGGAGGGGGTCACAGTGACAGCCAATCACGAAGCTCTACCCAGACTAAAGGAGGAGCCGGATGTGAGCTGCCGCATCTTCAGTCTTGCAGAGCTGGCGATCAAGACAGAGCACATTGTCCAGCTCAATGCTTTCTACTATCCCAAAGCTGCAGTATGGCAACGTGCCATGTTACCACCTACCAACTTCCATGAGGCTTCCTGGTGGTGGAGGTGGGAGGCCGAGAGTACCTCAGGTGTCTGTGCCTGCAATGCAGACTGCCTGGGGCTGAGCCAAGTACCACTGCCCGGTGTCCACAGTGTGGGATCTACTACTTATGGCCGGTAGATCCATTTCCTACAGTCGTTGCCCATCCGGACGGCCCACAAGCAACATTGACAAAGTTGGACAACCTTGAGCTGGATACCAGTCCGGGCTCGTATGCCCTACTGGTTGTCCCAGAGTCGATTCCAGGGCTGGAGACTGTGCTGCCGGAACTCGCTAAAGAGAAGGTGACTGCCCGAGGGAAAGGGGGATCGCTGTTGATGGTGGTGCCGGAACGGGACCGTTTCGTGCCCAATATCTCCAGTAGAAGTGCCGAGCCCCGCTGTCGTACCCCTACGAAAATGTCCATGCCTGCCTCGTCGGATGACGAGTGCGCCAGTATCTCGTCAGTGGTGATGCGCCAACTGGCGGACCACTACGGCGGTGCTGCCATGAACAAGTTACTTAACTTTAATGTGGAGCAGATGAGTCCGGAGATTCCCCCGACAGCAGGTGCTGGTGCGGCCTGAGCCGCGTAGACATCCCATGGCCGTGGCGATTCCAAGTGTAGCGGAGACAGGATCCGAGACTGCTCCAGAGGAACCAAGGATCATCGCAAGTCAGCTGAGTGGTGAGAAACCCTCACCTTACTCCCGGCAGGCTACGATGGAGGAGTCCGTAGATAAGGCCCAGCCCGGTGCCTACTTCCAGATGGAGAAGCCCGCCGATCTTCGGGTGCAGCGGCCAGTGGATGACGTACTTCCGGTGCGGGACCTGTACCTGTACCGGGACTCTGCGACATTGGCGGATGATGACATCACATTCGGTTCACACCAGCGGAGCGAACCGGAAGTATGCGGCTCCTGTTCTTATTAGTAACAGCCTGTCCGAAGAAGATAGGGACTGGTACATAAAGGTTGTAATGGGCAGAGGAAAGAGAAGGTCGGTAGAGGCCGAGTCCCCAAAGACCCTCCAGGTTGCGACATAGCCCGACTTCGAGACTTTTCCCAGGACTATGCCTTTTCCCCAACACCTGTCCCCAGTGCCACTGCCCGTGCCCCTGTCCCTTCTCACTGAGAGATTCACAGGGGACGGCCAAAAGTATTCTGCTTTGTCCAAGGACTGGGGGGATTGCATAAAGTCTGATGAGGGATCCGAGTTGGAGGGTTCAGTATGTCCCAAGCCACCGGTAATGAACCCCACAGTATACAAAAATGTGATCAGAGGAAAAAGTAAGGGTTCCTTTCAAGCGGTACCTCCAGTTTTTCCTCGCGGAGAGACTCAGAAGGGTCAGTGTCTTTATCTGGTTCAGAAGACCACAGTAAGAAGTGGTGGGCTCCTTTATTTGAGGGGTATTCTGAGTTCATGGACCGTACTCGGTCCATCTTAATGAAAGAGGATGTAGTTGATCATTTGTGGGGCAAGGGCACCTATTCTGAAAAGTAGGCTGTCGATGAGCTACTAGACGGTTAAGAGGAATAAAGCGGGGAATTGTGATCCCTAAGGGACGTCCATCTTATATGATGAAATAGCTCCTGAGGAACCCTTGCACTGGGTACTGCCAGGCACGGCTGGTTGTAGAAAGCTCACAAGATTGAGTAGAGCGGATAGAGCCATAGTGGCACGATATCGTCAGTCTCACAGGTTTGAATACCCATATGTACCCGAACCCATAATGTTAGAAATAGAAGAGCAACGTGAAACTTGGCTCAGAGAAGAGGTACAGGACTACTTAAGTTCTAAAAGTAGTCACTCAGGCTTTCATACTGAGGAAAGGATTTGTTATCTGATGAGGTTTTGGAGCGTGGGATGAGGGATCTATGCACAAAAAAGTATACCATCCTGAAAATGGCCCTCCTCAGTTCCATTCCATTAAAGTAATAGACAATAATGGGAGGGAAGTGCGCAAACCAGATCCCAGGCACTATTATTAAGTAGTGGGGTCTCCATGTTGGGATTATCCCAAATTCATTTGTTAAGCACCATCCTAGGTGCAGATATCATGGCAATGATAATGTATAACTTATGTCATGTTTATGCATTTTGTACAGGTTGCTCTCCTGCAGGATGGCCCAGCAAATTAGGTCCAAGTGGGGACCATTGGATTACACCAGAGGGAGAGTGTAGCCCTGATTGTTTTTGGGCTGTAGGTCTGCCCTCCTCCTGGTGGAAATTCCTAGTTAGGGTAGGTTTTCCAGGAGTAATCATGGGTTTTCCTCACTCATTGCAGTGCATTGAGTCAGAGAAGGTAGTGTAATCATGCCTTGTATCCAATCAGAGGCACAGGGGTGGTATTTGGATCTGTATTAAAGGCACTACATTTCCTGTATTTAGGCAGTTGCCTCTACCGTGAGAGAGGCTGGTCTGCCCGAGTACAGTGTGCAAGGCTCTGTACACTGTGTGCCCTCCCTTAGGGGAGCGTTGGGAGACTGTTCCCCTTACTCTACCAGAGAGTAAGGGAAGAGCTGGGACGGCTCCTGGTGCCCTTTGGCTGGGAGTGAAGTCCAGGAACATACTGAGTGTGGAAGCCCTACAAGCTGATATCTGACTGCTGAATATAGAGAGACCGAATAAAGAGATCTGTGTTTTACCATACATCTGTCCTGAGAGTGAAGTCTATTGGGAAGAAGGTAAAGAGATTCTCCTGCCGAGACTTCTCCCCATACATCTGGGGGCTGCAAGAAATGGAGGCGCTGCACCTGTGAGAACTATTCGGGCAAGACCCCAGAAGCCTATCCTGTAATTCCCCTATAACATCATGCGGGAGATTCAGGGCCCCCTGTTACCATAAGGTTGGCACCACACTCAAAGAAGTAACAGTACAAGTTTCCCCAAGATAGGCCCTATGTGAGATTGGGGGGGACGGGACAGGGTTACAGTATATACCACCAAAATTGCATGGGTCTGATAGAGCCAGATCTTAGATAGGCCCAAACGTGATCCGGAGATAGAACTCTGTGACTAACCGTACAATCATCACACTTAGAGAGCAGATCAGAACAAATCAAAATTGGAGTAGAGATCGGACCACTTCCCCAACACCTCGTTCCCCCACCCCCCCCAATCCCTCTCGTTGTATTTTTTATTGTTTTTTTTTCTTTTTCCCTTTTTCTCTTTCTTTTGCTTTGATATTGATGTTAAAAATGATTGATATCGGTGATGTCGTAAGAACATTGGATGTGAGTTTTATTCTTGTTATGTTTGAAAAACCAATAAAAATCCAAGTTAAAAAAAAAATGTAGGGGGAGACTCTTTCCATTCTCAGTTTTAGGTAAAGGGTATCACATCTCTAGAAGGTACTCCCTGGATTAATTGTTCTACTCTGTTGCGATCAAAGCGGTCAGGGGAAACACCCTAATTACTCACTACTCACCATAGGGCCACTTCCAGTCTACGCAAAAACTCACATAGTTTTTCTCTCTCCTGTTGATACATTTCCATTAACAGGAAATATAATTGTTCCCCACTTTCGGTGGTACCGAACATGTTTTCAAGGCCCCGCTAGGTATTTGCTAGGGATATTGATTTTGTTTCCCTCCCTAAAATCTCTCACTATTGCTAACATGAACCGGACCTTCTTGTCTTTGTGCGATATCCCCTGCTCCTGCACCATCTTCGTGGCCTGTTCAATACAGCTTTTCAAAATCGTCCTTACTTGAGGGGGTTGGGTTTATGCCTGAGAAGATCCATAATCTCCTATAATAATCATCCCCATGTCGATATAGCATTTCTCTACTAACTGTCCCATGGTAGTGAGTGCTTCTGGAGAAGTGGAGGCATGTCCTTTAGAGGAAGTAGGTAATATTGTTAGGGACTTTAGCAGGATCAAAGTCTTCATCACACATACACAGCATATATGCAGTCTTAGTACTGTATCTGTCCTGGAACTAGATTCCATATTCTCTGTCTCCCTTTACAGCTTATGGGATTCATTTCTCCCTAGTTTAGCTGCCTGTTATTTTCCCTGTCCCAGCAGTTAGCTGTATGTGAAAAGGCAACATTATTGTTACATGTTGTTTATACAGCATGTGTTGGTTGCCTGCATCTCCTATTCTCCTAGCTGAGAGTGGGCTATTCCTACCCCCCTGTCCTTGCTGACAGTTAGGAAAAATAAGGGATGTCCCCATGGGACTGATGCTACAACTTTGTAGGTTTAGTGTGGACAAATGGAGAGAGTCAGTAAGAAACCACCGCAGCAACAAGATAATCAATAAGTCCTTGAACATATGATTGTAGACCTCTATCATTGATGGGGGGCGTTTAAAGCACGACTGGTAGAGATACACCGGAGCCCTATCTAGACAGAGCTCAGGAGTAAATCACGAGTCCAGTTACTGCTAGCCTCACCTGCATCTTGTGATCGAGGGGTTGATTCTGCCGGTGTACATCATTCCTTGATCTGAAGAACTGCCGGGTGCTGCTGTAAAAGAGCGTTGCTTGTTGCTGTGTGATGCGGTGGTGTGCTCCTGCTCGCAAATGGTGAAGAGAGGTAGGTAAATGGTGGACAGACGGCGGTCACTGCTCCTCTGAAAAAACTCTCCAACCAGGCGTAAAAAACAAAAAAACTTTATTGCATCAAAACGAACATCCACATGTCAATGACACTCTGAGTGTCATTGACATGTGGATGTTCGTTTTGATGCAATAAAGTTTTTTTGTTTTTTACGCCTGGTTGGAGAGTTTTTTCAGAGGAGCAGTGACCGCCGTCTGTCCACCATTTACCTACCTTGCTGACAGTTAGTATAGTCTCACTTCCCTTCTAGTGTGACCCTTGCTCCTCACTTCCTTTTCACCCGGACTCTGAGTTAGTACCTGCCTGCTATTTGCCCCAGCAAGGCCTTTCTGTTTTACACTGCCTTATTCTTGATACACTGCACTTCAGACAGAGAAGCACTCTCTACCTACACTACATCTGCAAGTACCTTTCTTCCTGTGATTTTCCCTCAATAAAATTAAGAAAGACAAAAGGACTTGTTGTGCTTGGAAGAGGGAAGGCATGAGTTAAGCTTACTGGAATTATTCATACATCATTCGTGACCCTGGTTCCAGGAAAGATCACAACATTTTTCTCTGTATTTGTGCCTGTCCCCACTGATTGGCCTCTCCTGGAACCCCATTGACACTCACGTGTAGGTCATATCTGATACCATTATTTACCAAACGTTTTGTTACAACCCAGGCCATTCCGCTAGCACCACTTGCTTAAAATGGTTGCGTTCATGGTGAGAATCTGTCATAGATGCTCTGCAGGGGGCACTATAAAACATTCTAGTATCTTTTAAGCCTTTCCCAGTCAAAATGTCTACTGGGTAATTCTTGAACCGTGCCTTTGTCTGACCGTATGATTAATGGAAAGTATTGCGTGTATCACACCAACTGCCCAAAGTAAAATCTCAGCAACAGCAATGTAACCCCTCCTTATTCTGCCCCCAGGCTGACACTGTTGCTGAGGTGGGGGCCTGAGCCCTTTAGTTCTGGGTGATATGCCACACATGGCGTTAGGTCTGATAATGGGATACATACTACAATAATGTTTATAATATACTGTATTTATATAGTATATTTGAATGCACACCCCTGTACCTTATGATCCTTAACAGAGGATCACTACATTAATTACATAACACATCAATATAACATGCCCCATAAACGCTACGCATGTGTATGTCAGTGTCTGGTGCTGCGGCCACCCAATCCTGGGTATCAAGGCCTACAGTATATGATGGTGCCAGCACACTGTTGGAGCTCGTTAAGGCAGAAGTGAAGCAGGGCTATATTTTGCAAAATGCTTCAATACCACTTTAGCTGAACACCATTGAGGTTCCCCTCCAACGGTGCTTTTTCCTCCATGATTCACTAACTCCAGTGATCCGCTGGGCCTCCCTGCATGATTTGCTGTTCGCCCTCAAGTCAGCACACACTCTCACCAGTGGAACATAGACTGGCCCCGGATCACTTGCAATCAGTCCTGAGATCTCTTAGGGTCATGTAAATCTCCCCTCACATGCTCTGCCAACCCCTCTTAAAGGGGCCTCTCTCCATAGTCCAACCTCTTCCACAGCCTTTGCTATTGGCTGATCCTATGTCCATCATCAGTCACATGTCCATAGCACACTGGAGAGGAAGAAGTAGCAGAGCACATCCGGAAATGTCCAAAAAATTAGGAGGAAAGTGCGTTATCCATATAATGATTTAATGGTCATGGTTAGAAAAAAAGGCAAGGCATTACCCAACCAACATATTTCGTGCTACACAGAGCACTTTATCAAGGCATACACATCCTATCATCACCAACATATTTAGAAGAGTGAAATAAATTAGCTTACCAATCATACACCGTAGCTGGGATCCTCCCCACATCATACTGATGATGATCAAGTGTGGGGGCTGGGAGCCGCCATGGAAGCCGTGGAGCGTGCCAGTAGAGTGGGGTGCGTGCCGCACGTGCACGCGTCCATGCGTGTCCCAAATACACCCCCACCAAAATAGCAGTGCGCGCGCACCCCCCATGCATGCAATGTCCCCAACTCCTCCTCGTAGTGGTGCACTGATGAGGGAAAGCGCAAGAGTCCAGGGAGGATGCGCATGCGCATTAACAACCTACATCTCCACACCGTCCTCAGAGGACACAACCCGAGGGAGGGGGGGGGGGGGAGAGGGGGAAAGGGGCAAAGAAAGGAAGGGGATGGGGAAAAAAGGAAGAGAAGAGGGGAAAAGGGATACCACACCCAGTACCCTACCTCATTTCAAGTTATATACTCCAGGCATCACACAGGAATTATCCTTATTATTACTTACATACATTGTTCTGTTAACAGTCTATAGCACCACGCATGAATATACTTGCACACTGGAGAGGAACCTGACAGGGGCAGTATGAGTGTGTTGCCTACATCGTCCAGAGGGTTACAGATTTCTGGTATTACAGTCTGTTTTGTTTGCAACAATTAATTATCAGATAAGTAATAGCGGTAATGGTATTAACTTTGTCGTGAGAAAACCTGATAAAATACTGTAATAGCTCTTGGTCAACATGGGTCACTTTATCTCTTCATGGCATTACAAAAAAAGATTGTATGCTCTTTGGAGCAGGTATCCATGTTGCTGTGAAAAGCTATGAACAATTCTGCATTTGTAATGTAATCATACACAGGTTATTAATAAATTGATAAAAAGGAAGTGGCACAATTGAAAATGATTTTTGTGGCTCAATTACAAGACAGACTGTACTTTAGTACTAGTAGTAAATTATCTTCTATTGCAAGCTAAATTAATCTGTTTAATCCAATGACAGTCAGGCTAAAGTGTAGTAAATATAGACCATGCTACCAGTCACAAGGTGATGTTTAATAATTGTTCTCAGTCAGGCTGCTGGTGCATCTGCTTCTCGTCAGTCTTACCAGACTACCCAAGAAAATTAAAATCTCCTAATGAGTCTTCTCTGAACTCTCCCGAGTCTTTGTCTACACCTGCTTTTATTCTGTCCTCAGACATTATACCCTGTTATTCCAATTAACAGTAACTGGATTCGTTGGCATTAAGCAGCTAAACACTACATTAAGGCATACAATTGAGAGGGGGAGAGAGAGGGGAGAGTGGGGGAGAGAGAGGGGGAGAGGGAGAAGGAGAGAGAGCGAGATGCACAGAACCTTATGCTTCACAAACTTTTTTTTAGCAATTTGTTTTTTGTTTTGCAAGTGTTATGTTTTGCAACATTATTGGCAACAGTCCAAATGCAAATGTTTGTGTGTTTTGACACAAAAAATTGCCACGATCTGTGAGGTGATCAGGGACATGGCACCCTGCTCATGCCCAGTATTAATAGCTCATAAATAAGTATGTCAGGCTGACATGAGAAGTACATTGTCCTGCCAACTCTCTTCATTCATTCTAAGAAAAACATAATCCTCTGAATCTACAGTACTTGCATAGGTGTGCATTTTATCTCTCCCACAAATGAATCTGAGTTATATATGAAGGGCTCTATGTATCAAGAGGTACATGTGCGCTGATGGAGTTGCATTTTTTTTCTGTCTGAGACATATTTATATGAAGTATATTTGTACTGTTTTGCAATTTGGCGCATGTTGTGCAAGTATTCTGCACTAAAAAAGACTTATGCCATCTTTAAAGTGACGGAGAAAAGCA
Source organism: Ascaphus truei (assembly GCF_040206685.1). Classification (NCBI taxonomy): domain Eukaryota; kingdom Metazoa; phylum Chordata; class Amphibia; order Anura; family Ascaphidae; genus Ascaphus; species Ascaphus truei. Next base: position 194,932,795 of record NC_134483.1, on the reverse strand, counting down.
ACGCAGAAAACATCAAGAAAGTTGTGCAAGCTGCACCTTGCTTAATGAGTAGACTGGTGCCAATATGCAAATGTTACCCCGCCCTAAACTCCTTCCACTTGTTCCATCAATCCCTCGTATCGTCACAGATAGACTCAGATGTCACCCAAATTGGTGCAAGCAAGACTAATACAGAGACGCTGTCTGTCGCAGGTATGACTTTGTGCCAGGAATTCATCATTTGATACATAGGGGCCTATTCACAAAGCAGTGATAAGTGGTTTAATGGGCAATAAATGCCTTTTTAGCATGATGTTGCCTGATCTGCTATTCACAAAGCAGTGATAACAGTGAAGTAGCGCCCTATAATGCCTTTTTTACGCCCCTACATAGTCAAAGACAAAAAAGTCATCCAATAGGGCCAAAAGTGGCAAAACCGCATTTTTTTTGCCAGTAACAGTTATTCACAAAGCTGTGATAAGTTTATCGGCCCCTAAAAGCTCACCATATTTTTTCACCAGCTAAAAGCGCATAAAATATTGAGACATGCATAAAATCATGTATTTTGGTATCAATCCTGAGGCCAGCGGCGGTCTCCGGGTGGTCCCCATGGGTGTCTGGGGGCCCCATGGGGGTCCTCAGTGTCTGGGGCCTCTAGGTGGTCCCTGCAGGTGTCTGGGGGCCCCACAGGAGTCCCGGAGTTGACGGGTGGTCCCGTTGCTGTCTCGGTGTCCTCAAGTAGTCCCTGTAGGTGTTCTGGGGCCTCCAGGTGGTCCAAGCGGGTGTCTGGTGGCCCCACGGGAGTCTAGGGGTCCTCGGGTGGTCCCTGCGGTTGTCTGGGGGCCTCCAGGTGGTCTCTATAGGTATCTGGCGGACCCACGGGGTTCAGGGGTCCTCGGTGGTCCCTGCAGGTGTCCGGGTGCCCCGCTAGCCTGCAGTACCAATCCTGTGCCGAAAAAAATAAAATGTGCAATACATTGCTATAAATAACCCCCACCCACCCCTGCATACGTGACAGTAATGGGCAAAATTACTATTATCCAGATAGGGATAATCGTGCATTTGCCCATTTAAAATAAAACATAAATCATCAGCATAAAGTAAATAAAACTTGCACTTACCCCTGCCATATGGTGAAGGCTGTCCTCATCCTCATCACCGTCCTTGTCCTCCGTGGCATCAACAATACAACAAAAATGCAATCTAATTTAACCCATCTTAAATTGGCGGTTAGTAACTGCTATAGTAATTAAGGGGTTACCCACCCTCACCCACTACCCACCCACCAACCCGTGGACACCACCCCTGCTACCCATTGATTGGCACAGTGTTAAAGCATGCCCATATAATATGGGCATACTTTGCCACTATAGTAATAAATGGGGAAGCTAAAAAAACAGACCCAAAATAACACATTACATAGAAAAATAAACGCATTACAAATACCAATAAATCAATTGATTGGCACAGTGTTAAAACATGCCCATATAATATGGGCATGATTTAACACTATGGCAGTAATGGTCAACCTAAAAAATAAACAACCACCAACAATATGCAAGTGAATTTAAACTATCACCTAATAAACAACACTAAACAAGTAAACAAAACATAATTACCAGCAATCAATAAAGAAAATACCAAATAAACACCAGAATTACAAATTAAAATACCAAATAAAAACCATCATTAATGTGACAGTGGGGGGTAGCCAGGCAATACAATAAAGGTTAAGCCCATCTGGTACCCCTGAAAACCGTGGGTCCCTTGCAGCTACATAACACCACAAGCCAGGGGCCATGTACTATAACATGTAAAAGTTCAATTGTCTCCTGCTTTTCCACTTTTCATGTTCCCCTTGCCCCAGAAATGTGAAACTTCTTGAGTGTAAGTTTTTGGTGGGATATTTGGGTAGAACTGCAATTATTTTTTTGCAGGAGTTCGAGGGCCAAAGTTATTGATATTCCTCTAATTCTCCCCGGCGAGTACGCAAGTTGAATTACACCGGGGTTACGCAGTGTCTCACAGACTCCTGGTTTTTGAGCCCAGATATCCCAGGTGCAGCTGAGAAGCCTCTCTCTCTAATGGTGTCAGGGATAGGCACCACCCCACTGGAATGTTGCTTGTGCTGCAAACCACATCAGAGAGTCTCGTGTGCAGCTTATGTTGAACAGTGACGGTCACGGTTGCCATGGTAATCCGTGTCATGGTTAAGAAGCACCATTCTGTCTTAGGTAGCCTCATCAGTGCATACAAGGGGGGGGGGGGGGAAACACACAATGTTAATAAACATGATTTATGATCATTCTTAGTATACATTAGAATTGGTAAACATATGTTAGTTAACAACTTGCTCCGAGAATGCCAACATCAATGCCCATGTGATGAGTGTTATTGCCCCTATATGCCATATGGAGGGATCTACTGGATAATATCAGAACTGTTCAAGTACGCAACACAGAGGAACAGCCCTAGTACAGTTCATCTTACTAAGGATAGTGCAGAGCATCCTAGGATAGGGTGAGGTGAGTAAAAACCACAAAAGCCAAGGAAGGATCAATTGTAGGTCGTATAAGGATAGGCGGCAGGGCGTATTGGAGGGTCCTCAGGAGCACACTTCAGTGGTCATGGGCAACAGTCTAGCCTCCGTATCATTCAGTCTGTGGAGGAGATGGAACAGCACATCAGTACCAAAAAACATTCAATAATCAAAGCCCATAAAAGAATAACCTCAGAGGCACCAATTATTGCTATAAAAATAATTCAAATAAACAGCTTAAGTGCAGTGCCTTGTTCATGCCCCCTGGGGTTAATATTCCCAGTGTCCTGATCCATTTTGACTCTTTTTGTAATAGCTGTTTACCTCTTTGTCTATGCTTCTCCACGCTATCAATAACCTGATATCGGAGTTGGGTGACATTGTGCCTAGAGTGTATGAAATGATGCGCCACAGGGGCATCCTCATCCCCTCTCCGGATTGCAGCTTTATGTTGTTGAATCCGGTCTTTGACACATTGTGTGGTTTCACCGACATACCCTGATCCACAAGGACATTTAATTAGATAGATAACGTTACGGGAATAACAAGTAAATAATTTTTTTATAAAAAACTTCTTCCCTGTGTGTGGGTGTTAGAAAAGGTTGCCTTCTTGCATATTGCCGCAGTGGCAACAGCTGCAACACCTGAAACAGCACATTTTGGGTGTACCCATAAATGTTTGAATTGTGGTCTTCCCTCCAATGTCAGCCCTGATCAAGCGGTCTCTAAGGTTCTGCCCTCTCATATGAGAATATCGATTTAGCGCTAAGTATTGGTGCCAGACTTTCGTCACACTGAAGCACGTGCCAGTCTTGTAAAATAATCTTTTAAAGTCTCCCACTCCATGTCCCGTAAGTATAAAAGGGACTGAGCAATCACGGGACTGTCTCTCCCGGGGGAGGCCGATTCCTAGTAGACTGTCCCTAGTATGTGTGTCTGCTTTCTGTCTTTGTGTGGATAGCAGCAGGGATATCCTTTCTCTGTGTACTTATGTTGAATAGTATCTAGTCTTTACGGGACTAGTGGATAGATACTAATTATGCGCTTAACTCTTAGGAATTGTCTGTAGGGTAAGCCTTTAATAGTCCCTGGCGGGTGATGACTACTGAAGTGCAATAGATTATTCCGATTTGTGGGTGTAATAAACAGATCGGACTCTAGTTTTCCATTTTGAATAAAAAGGTAGTGTCCAAAAAGTTAATTCCCTTTCAGCTAATTGATGAAGTGAAGCCAATGGTTTCATTGGCGTTATTGAGATCTCTGATAAAGTCATTTAATGTCTCTTCTATACACCCCCCCCCCATATGAGGACAATATCATCGATATATCGCACCCACATATTCCCATGTGCTATGAATGAATGATAGAAGACAAAATCAGTCTCAAACCCGGTCATGAAGATGTTGGTGTATGTGGGTGCGACATTCAAACCCATAGCGGTACCTTTCTTCTGAACAAAAAAGGTGTCTTCATACAAAAATACATTCTCCCTTAGAATTACCGACAGCAGGTCAATTATGAACATCCGTTCTTTGGTTTGACCGAACCCTCAGAATTAAGGGCTAAACGTACTACCTCTATGCCATCATCATGCAGTAAGGAGGTGTACAAGCTATTGACATCTAGCGTGACCAGTAACATACAGCCTGCCTCTATACTGTGATACATTGTGTTACTCTGTCCTGTAGCTAGCAGGGATTTTGTAGCAATTAGTTGCGACTCTATGTATGCTCAATCTTACCACTGCTAGTCTGCCAGCATCTGCTACACACTGAAACCTATTCATGCACCAATGGTTCTATGACATGATAAAAGGTTATGTGTGCAGGGATCTTTGCTAAGGACAATTATTTACAGTATTGATTATTTGTTGACGGCTTACTTCACAACCACAGTAAAATCTGTTTACTGCTTTAATACCCAGCAGAGTGTTTAGCATCAGTTTATTCTGGTCTTTTATTATTTAATAGCTTGCCGTATATACTATCTGTGTAGAGTGATTGTTAAATGTCATTGGGCGCAGAATCAATCCACGTACCACCAACCTGTTATTGAGTTGCACATACAGTGATTATATCTACTAGCTTCAATATGGTAGATTATATCTATTAGCCATAACATTATATTTATTAAACTTAGGACTAGCACACTGATTTGGGCTATTTATCAATACAGGTTGGGTGCTCGGTACGCTATGCCACATGACACACAATACACATACACAGGGCAAGCATCTTTGAGCTTTCCCAGCTGAGTAACCCACTCTCCCATCAAGGCCTATTAGGTATCACTGCTTTTGATTTGTATTATTAAGCATCAGTATATCAGACTATATACCTTGGCCATCTATCGTCTCCTCATTCCCTCCCGCCACTGTACATTATATGTATTTATTATTATCACTTTGTGTTAAGAACTTATTTTATTCCCATTATCAATTAAATGTTAAGTTTTAAAAGCCTAGGAGTGCACTACGAAATGAGCTTCTAGTTGTTAAGTGGTAGCAATAAAGATGCCCTCACTTCTCAGCTGAAACCAAATTCTGTCTAGTGCAGCTCATCAGTTGCACCCACCGCCAATCTTGACGGCTCAGGCACCACCATATTATCATCACATCATTTGATTTAGAGAGCATTATATATATTTTTCTTTGACCAGTAACATACCCTCCTCAACTTGTGTGAATTCCTCTATTTTTTGCAAAAAATTAGTGGTGTCCTGTATGTAAGAGCGTGACGCTGTGACCAACAGGTGCAAAGGTTTATCTAAGAATACCGCCAATGGTTGGAAGACTGAATCAGTGCCTGCCACTATTGGTCGTCCCTGAGGTCTGGTGACATTTTTATGTATCTTGGGCATTGTGTAGAATACCGGTGTTATCGGTTCTTTTTTAATTAAATAGTCTTTTTGTTTTTCAGATATTTCTCCACCCTCAGTAATAATTCTAGAGATTTTTTCAATGATCCGTGGAGTGGGGTTGTTGGGCACTACTGTATAGTTAGAGGTCTCTGAGACGAATGATTTCTGCCCCGTAGTCTGATTTATTCATCACTACTACTGCTCTGCTGATCCGCGGGTTTAATAATCAATTCCTTTATATATTCAATCGAGTTGAGAATCTCTCGCTCATACTTTCTGAAATTAATGTTTTTTGGCGGTGTAGGGGTTGATTTTTTAAGTCGTGCTACATCCTTTTGAACTAGTTAGATGTACGCTTCAATTATATGATTCATGGGTGGGGGTTGATTTTACTTTTATTCCTACAGTCCGTAGTGAGAATGTGGAATGTGGTGTCTTCCTCAATATCTATTTTGGGACCTCTAGTTGTACTAGGGAATTTAGAGAAATAACTTTTAAGTCGTAGCATACGGTAAGATCTTGCCAGATCTATGTCCAACTCCAATGGTTCTGTATGTACTGTTGGAACAAAGGATAATCCCTTGTAAAGAACCTTAATCTGATCGGGGGAAAGGACAATGTCGGAAATGTTTACCACTAATGGTGTGATTGCGTTTGCATCCCTCTTGTTGAGGACCCCCGACCGCCGGTGTTTGCGTCCTGCCCTTCGTGTCGGCCACGACCTCCCCTCAGTTTCCTCTGTTCTAAAAAAGGAACCGCTCCGGTCGATGTGTCGCTCTCTGTAGTCACGTTCTGATTGTTCTGGCGTGTGTGCAGAGAGAATGTTTTTTGTCCACTGCACTGTTGATTGTCCCTGTGTGTATCCCTCCATTGCCAGGAATATACTCGCCCTTGTGCATAATCTTTTGCGTCCCTCAAATATTTGCGCCTTTTTCTGCTCTCAATCTCTTTACTATAAGATGATATGCTATCCTCTAGTTCTTTTTTAAGATTAGCGATATCTACTGGTTCAAGAATAGCCTGCAGTTTTTCTTCTAATTTAATTATCTGTGAAGTAGTTTCCAGTAGATCCTTTTGAATGAATTCAGTGGTAAGTATAATGAAGTCGTAGGAACACTTATTCAGTATTCCTTCCCATTTCTCGCAAAATGCTTTCTGAGAATATAGTCAGTTTAAGAGTGCATCGGAGCCCCCTAGGTATACGAAAGTACTCTGCAAGTGTAGTAGCATGTAATTCACAATTTGTTTTATGTCTAAGACTTTTTTCAAATCTTTAAGAACATCAGAGACATGATACTCTAGAAGGAAATCCTTTTTCCCTAAACATAATGTAGCCATCTTAGCAGCATCGATATAACTATAAGCAAATGTATGTGCATTTGCCTGAGCAACACCCTGTTCCTGACTGAGAGACATGGAACAGATGTTAGTCACACTGTGGGTGCACGGCTGTAGAGGGGTAATCATACAAAAAGTACGGTGTTACAGACAGCACTCCCAAAGTAATATTTTAAGTATATAATGTTTGGTGCACAGGAACGACAGGAGGGACCTTTAGCCCCCCAACAACAATAGAGCAAAAAAGGGTGATGTTCCCAGCACTCAATGTGAATAAATTAAAAAAACACTGGAATATGCCCTAATTCTCCTAGTCGAGCAGGCATGATTTGCCGGTACGCGAGTTGAATTGCACCGGGGCTACCCAGTGTCTCCCAGACTCCTGGTTTTCAAGCCCAGATATCCCAGATCCATTTCCCTCACAGGCATGTGTCTCCCCAAGACATATTATATATTAAACCATTTTTTATTATAAAAAAAAGTACGGTGTTACAGACAGCACTCCCAAAGTAAAGTTTAAAGTATATAATGTCTCATGCACGGGAACCACAGGAGGGACCCTTAGCCCTCCGATAGCTATAGAGCAAAAAAAGGGTAATGTTTCCCACACTCAATATGAATAAATTGACAAAACACTGGCATATGCCAAAATATATAAATTGTATTGAAATAGAAATACATAGTATACAGTATATAATGTGGAGGATGCTACAACTCTCCTCAGGGAAATCTATGCGTACAAATAGATGCTGAAATGGTGTGATGGGAGGGGAGGGAGGTGGGGGAGGGAAGGGGAAAAAAGGGAAGGGAAGGTGGTGACAATAAACTGCCTAACGGCAAAAGATGGAGTAGATGTGATGAAGCAAAGGGGGGCAACATTTCGGGGCAGAACGCCCCTTCCTCAGGTCCGTTTAAACAGATCCCTAAAAAAGGAACCTGCGGTACTTCCCTTCATACTGTACCATACCACAAATATCTCCCTCCCGTCTGCACTGTAATTATGCAAATAACATAACAACTTAAAAATGTACTTCCATAGACAGGGAAAACAAAATAAAGATCCACTAACTAATCATGTCAGTGTATCCACACAGGCTTACACTACTATTACGTTGTCTTCCAGGTAGGAGGAGCGCTGTGGTTCTCGAGATGATATGTGAAAAATTAAAAATAGTATACTGATAGTGCAGATGGTATCAATAAGTGAAATATAAAATAGTCTCTGTGTTGGTGTTACTCACAAATTAATTCAGATATATCAGACGTGTAACCCATGTTCCCCCTCCCCCCCGGTCGCAGACTGGACCTCTAGGGTGTAGTGAGGGCTCGCTACATGTATGTTGGTGGTGCATACCTGTGAGGAATAGGAGGGCATGAGTTTCCCGCGTTGGTATTGGGGATAACAGGGACAGGCTTCTGGGGTATATGCCTCCATCTTCTTAGCAGTCTTGGTGCAATGACTCCATCTCTGGCGAGCCTTAATGAATAAGGTGAAACCCTCCCAAAGAAGCCCTGGTCCCAGGGCGAGAGATTTCAATCTCACACAGTCTTTGTATAAAATCAGTACTGGTCTTTATTGTCCAACAGCAGATCAGTAGCACACAGCAACAGCACACAGCAATAGGGTACAGGCTTTTCTCCTCCTTCTCCTTCCCTCCAGAAGCCCACCTTCAGGATGGGCTGTCTGGAGCTCCAATACTCCACACCTTCCACACCAAGATATAGGCCCTCAGGGTGAGGCTAACTCTCCCCTCACCCTCTGCAGGGTGAGGGGCATTGGTCCACTGCACTATTGTGCTATCAGCTCTACTCAAGGTGACTGAGTCTCGCCTCTCCTCTCCAGCACTGACTAACTTCTCTCTAGCTCTCTCTGCTCCCAGGACAGAACTAACTGTCACTTACAGGAACAGGCAGGACTAAGTTTTGTCAGCCCACCCCTCATGATGTCAGCAGGCCCTCCCCTGTGTCTCATGCCTGCACACAGAGTCAGAGTCCTGCCTCCATCAATCAAGGCAGGGCTTGAAGCGGGGGGAAAACCCATGATAACTACTGGCGGTCTGCCCTTAACAGGAGAAAGATATATAGCCCCCATTTCTTACCGGGGCTATAGACGTATCAGAGATCCAGCTCTCTCTGATGGGAGCCCTTTATTGGATGCCCTCAAGTGATGGAAGCCTTATAACTGTTGATCTGGTAAGCTTGACATGTGATGGGATCGTGAAGTACTCATTATACCTCCCAGGGAATGTGGAGAAAGAAAGGAGAGAGCGCACAATAGTGTGGTATGATAAGGGTATATATTGCACAAAAATAGCATATGGGTAATGCACTCACATTTTGGCATTAGAGAAAATTTGTTCGAGAGAACTGCTGGTTACACTAGTATTGCCAGTAATCAGATCAATGGCATCGGTGCTGTACTGAGCCAGGTAGGTGAGGACGGGGAGAACACCGGTCATCTACCTGAGTTGCAAGCTGTTTCCTCAGGAGGTGGCTTATGGCACCATCGAGAAGGAGTGCTTGGCAATTGCGTGGGCACTGAAGAAACGTCAGCCCTACTTGTATGATAGAGCTTTCACCATGATCACTGATCACAATTCCATCAGCTGGTTACAGAGGGTGTCAGGGGAGAACAGAAAATTGCTTAGCTGGAGCCTTGCTGCAGGAGTTTGACTTTACTATTCAGCACAAGAAGGGCAGTGAGCATGGCAATGCGGATGGACTCTGACGGCAGGACATACACAGTGACCAGAAAACCTCCAGGATTTTCAGGCTTGTGGAGCCAACTGATGGGGTGACTGCCACAGAGCCTTCAACTTGAGGGGGGAGGTCTGACGGTAGGGGGTATCCAGGCTGTACAATAAAGGTTAAGCCCATCTGGTTACCCCTGAAAACAATGGGTCCATGCCAGCTACATAGCACCATAAGCCAGGGGCCATGTACTATAACATGTAAAAGTTAGTCTCCCCTGCTTTTCCTTTTTTCACTTTCCTCTTGTCCCTAGAAACGTGAAACTTGTTGAGTGTAAGTTTTAGGTGGGATATTTGGGTAGAAATGAAATTATTTTGTTTACAGGAGTTCAAAGGCCAAAGTTACCAGTAGTCCCCTAATTCTCCCCCGCGAGCAGGCATGATTTGCCGGTACATGAGTTGAATTACACCGGGGCTACCCCGTATCCCCCAGACTCATGGTTTCCGAGCCCAGATATCCCAGATCCATTTCCCTCACAGGTATGGGTCTCCCCAAGACAATTATGTATTAAACAATATTGTATTATGTTTGGTGCATTTTCTATAAATGTCTATTCAGTCAGCCCAGGCATCCACACAGGTGCCGGGATGACTGGATAGACATCGGAGTTCAAAGGAAGGAGGATGTCCAAAGACGACAAAACAGTTTGGTGGGCAATGAAGGGCAGATTGCCAGGTCCGGAGAACAAAGGGCACCCTTTGGGGACACCTTTTGAGTCTGCCAGACCTGGCGGAGCCTGTCCAACGGGTTGCAATGAGTTAGCCGAGGGAGATACAGCTCGTAGGCGCATTTCCTATTGGCTAATTCGTATTTCCTGCCACCCGTCTTTTCGTGCCGCTTGGCATACCCCCTTCTCTGATGTCAGCCAAAGGATGAGCCCCTATTTCTATTGGTTGGTTGGAGGGAATTCCCCCACTCTGATTGGTCGCTCCTCCTACTTTCATGCTGAGGATAGCCCAGCAAAATGTATGTAAGAAGATACCCTAGTCAGAAAAACAGACAATCTGTGGCTTGGGTCGATGATGTGCGGGCGGACTTTTCAAAGTTGCTCTGTTATAAATAGCAGAGTAGCTGGCATCATTTTTGGAGCTAAGAAAGTCTGCTCTGCAGAGACTAAAATAGAAAATTGGAAAGTAGAGCACTGCAAAAGAACAAAGGGCTGCAGGCAAAAACTATACTATTTATTAGGCATATATGCCAAAAATACAAACACACAAGTTAAAAATACTCTGACGCGTTTCCCGCCGTGGAGGCGCTTTATCAAAGAGTAACCTATACTCAATCAAACCCTGTTTAAATAATGGTCAGTTGCAGATGCACGCCCTGTAAATGACTAGTTGATTAATTAGGCAACAAGCTGTGAAAGAATTCAGAGCTGAATTTCTATAGGATAAAATTCCATCAACACAGCTGACCACCATTGCAGAATCGAAGGTGTATTATGTTAAAAAACACCTAATACAAAACAATGTAATTTATCACAAAAGAAATACTATACAAATATAATACGTAAGTGTCAAACACGTAACATTACAAAAACAATATATATGTATATATATAAACAATAAGATACAAAAATTACAAATAAAAAATAAATCCAAAGAGAAATGAAAATCAAATAATAGAGAGAATATATAAAAAAGAATTGTATATAAACCAATACACACACACACACACACACATATATATATATATACAGTATATATATGTGACAGAAAATATAGACAGCGCCCTTCACACACTACACCTAAATTGCTGCAGCCCTGATAGATGTGGCAAGAATTTGCACCAGGCAAATATGCCCAATAAACAGTGGTGTGAAAATAACTAAATGTATTCTGGCAGGAAAAACTAAAAGTGACTATTAGATAAAAACACAAAAGCAAAAAAGAAGTGTGCATAACATATAAAAATAAAAATAAAAAAAAGCAATAAAAGAGATATTGCCAATTAATGTGGGTAAAAATGACACTGAGTGTCACTGGGACTTAACTGAAAAATGCAAATATAAAAAAATGGGTTCATGTGATAAGCAATGAAAAATTCAATACACGATTATGAACCCATAAATGCAGTGAATATTAAAAATACTTAAGTCCACATGTGTCCATGATAAGTTGATTTGCAAAAGGTCCAGGCTGCTTCTTCTTGGGCTCACCGAACTCCCACAGTACCTATTAGAGAAAAAGAGAAAAGAAGCGCCCGATCCTTGTGTAAAATCAGATGAACAAAGTTTTAATATCTCATGGACAAGACAAATGCACACTTACAATTTGTCTGATAAAATAAAGCATGTTATGGGACCTGCCCATGCACCAACTGAGGACTCCTCGGTCTCTTCTTTGTGTGTGAGTGTCAGTATTGGCTCCAAAAAGGATGTTGCTGTCAGCTGCTGTCTCTAGGGGAGTAATCCTTAGTGTTTGTGAGCACTCAATCTCCACATGCAGTCGCCATTTAGCCTTTCTTCTCACACTTGAAACCGGAAAAAAATCTTCAGGCAAGTCCTTGCCTCCTCACGCTGGTGCTGGGAGCTGCCCTGTCACCGTAGGCTCACTGCCAGATATCCCTACGCGTTTCTTCCGACTCTGCGGATTTCATCAGGTCCCCTCATGATCCCCTGATGAAATCCGCAGAGTCGGAAGAAACGCGTAGGGATATCTGGCAGTGAGCCTACGGTGACAGGGCAGCTCCCAGCACCAGCGTGAGGAGGCAAGGACTTGCCTGAAGATTTTTTTCCGGTTTCAAGTGTGAGAAGAAAGGCTAAATGGCGACTGCATGTGGAGATTGAGTGCTCACAAACACTAAGGATTACTCCCCTAGAGACAGCAGCTGACAGCAACATCCTTTTTGGAGCCAATACTGACACTCACACACAAAGAAGAGACCGAGGAGTCCTCAGTTGGTGCATGGGCAGGTCCCATAACATGCTTTATTTTATCAGACAAATTGTAAGTGTGCATTTGTCTTGTCCATGAGATATTAAAACTTTGTTCATCTGATTTTACACAAGGATCGGGCGCTTCTTTTCTCTTTTTCTCTAATATATATATATATATATATATATATATATATATATATATATATATAACAGAAGACAAGGGTGCCCAATGCTACATCAAATTGACAAAACATATATGGTAATGAGTATAAAGTTTAAATACTTGAATAATAATAGTAATTACTTGTTTTTTTAGTTAAATCCTTTGGCCAAAGCGTCGTAAGCCTGCATACCAAACGTCAAGGTAAACCAAAAATGCAGGTCCTAGCACTAAAACTGTGAACCCTTCCTGTTACCTCTGTATGAGGGGAAGGAACTGCAGTGAGTCCTGTCCATTCAGCAAGTTGCCAGAACCTCCCAAGTTAAAAAGGTGGGGAGGGGCGAGCTCTGGGGGGAGGTGCCACCTAACCTCCATAGACTGTTACCAGTCAGAAATTGATTAACACACATATTCCCAGATAGCTCAAACTCCTACATCCACCACATCATGAATATATATTTATGCCAAAATGAGTGCTACTGAGCGTGGTAAATGTATACAACAGAAGACAGGGGTGCCCAATGCTACATCAAATTGACAAAACATATATGGTAATGAGTATAAAGTTTAAATACTTAAATAATAATAGTAATTACTTGGTTTTTGTATATTTTATATATTGTTTTTTGTAATGTGACGTGTTTGACATTTACGTATTATATTTGTATAGTATTTCTTTTGTGATAAATTACATTGTTTTGTATTAGGTGTTTTTTAACATAATACACCTTCGATTCTGCAATGGTGGTCAGCTGTGTTGATGGAATTTTATCCTATAGAAATTCAACTCTGAATTCTTTCACAGCTTGTTGCCTAATTAATCAACTAGTCATTCACAGGGCGTGCATCTGCAACTGACCATTATTTAAACAGGGTTTGAATGAGTATAGGTGACTCTTTGATAAAGCGCCTCCACGGCGGGAAATGCATCAGAGTATTTTTAACTTGTGTGTTTGTTTTTTTGGCATATATGCCTAATAAATAGTATCGTTTTTGCCTCCAGCCCTTTGTTCTTTTGCAGTGCTCTACTTTCCACTTTTCTATTTTTGCTCATCTCTTGGTATTGAAGCACGCCGTCCGATATGATGGCTATGCAGCGGCTTGTTCATCGTGAGGATTTCCTCCACAGTAGCTGCATGGTAATTGCCCGGCCAGTGGGGTGACGGTGTTCCACCCACCTACATCGATGCCACGGGAGAAGGACGTCTGGCTTGGATTATCAGCACGGAGGTGCGGGCAGTTGATTCGGTCCCCCAGGAGCCGCCACCTCTGTACGGAGCCTGATTACATCATCGCGGGAGGACACACAGGTACCCGGTGAGTGGGTAGGAGAGTCTGCAGGCGCTGGACTCCACCACGGTCATCAGGCCACGCATCCCGGGTTACCACCCCTGCAGGGAAAGAAGGAAGATCTGGCCTGTCGGTTCTTCAGATACAGGGAGACATAGATCCTACGGGCGGGCCTCCACAGACTGTGATCTCCATGCGGGATTCAGGTGAGGTGGTTGTCGCACCAGTTCCTTTACACTTGGTTGGATTACATGGTCTTACAGCCTTTATTATTTATACACTGCCGACACACTTAATTGCAGTGCGGCCAGATCCGCAAGCCGGGAGATTTCCCGGCTTGCTAGTGGCCGCCCCTCGGCGTGCCGCGCGTCATAGACGCGCGGTCACGCGTCTTCGGGAGCCTGCGCCCCCTGCACGCGCGTCCAGGGCTCCCCGAGGGAGCCCTGGTGTCCCGCGATGTGGGGGACGGCGGCAGGGGGTTCCGGGGGACCCGGCGGACCCGGCAGCGGTAGGGAGAGCGCCCCGATCGGAGGGCGCTCTTCCGCTGCTTCGGCGCGCGCCCGTCACCCTCGGGCGCGCGCCAGGCTACTGCTGCGGCCAAGAACGGGCAAATGCTCGAATAAACTTGGCCGCAGCAGTATATCGGCATTCAACTTATGAACTCATTTTTACATTATTGATTTATGTTATTGAGACACTGCAGTGTTTGCAGCATCAATGTTGGGGACATCCCCTCTCCTTTCTGCAAAGACTTAAGTCAGACGCGTGGTCCAAGTTCTCATTTTAGAACGTAGCGTTCATAGGGTTTCTAGCAAAAAACAGGACCAGGAAGCCGGGAGGGATTTCCCAGTCAGGGTAAGACTTCTGAAGCAGGCACCCTGCACCTATTTGAGCCTGGTTTTTACCCCCAGTAAGTGTGTTTTCTGTCTGTATTTTGTATTTCACTGTGTGTATGTGAGTTTACCCGAATAAACCTAATTTTATTCCACCACCTTGTTTTGCCTAGTGAATGATCCCAGTATAAGTGTGTTAAAAGTCCTGGTCTTCCGTGACAAATAAATAAAAGAAAACTCCACATAAAAACTAATATTAAAAAGTAAAAGACCAAAAGTAATTCGCAATTAGAAAGCAAACACCAACACAATTACAGAAATAAACAATTGAAAACACAACAAAAAATCCCATCATTCAAAATCCAAACACAAAATAAATAGTAGAAATAATTGCAAAGAACCCAAATACATTTAAAAGAAATAAAAGCAAGCATTTTCTAAAAAATGCATTGCTTGACACTGTATGTATTTATAGCCCTAAAGAGGCATACATAAATACATTGGCAATCAATAGGCAATGAAAAAAATACAAATAAAAAAAAAATACTATGAAAAACCCCTATCTGGATAATAGTAATTTTGCCCATTACTGTACTGTATGCTCTGGGACGGGGGAGGGGTGTGTATTTATAGCAATTTATTGCACATTTTATTTTTTCGGCACAGGATTGGTACTGCAGGCCAGCGGGGACCCCCGGACACACGTGGGGACCAGCCGAGGAACCCTGGACCACCATGGGGCCCCTGGACACCCGTGGGGACCAAACAGGACCCCCGCCGGCCTCAGGTATCAATCCTGTGCAGGTGAGTTGTGTATTGTGGGTAGTACATATTGTAATGTTTATTGGGGGCAGAGGGGGCGAGTGTAGGGCCAATTACCCCCTTCACTCACCCCCTCTACCCCCAATAAACCTGCTATTGTGCCTTAACCCCTTCATTGTCTTAGCGGTTATCCGCTTAGTTAATGAAGCTGCTTTAATGTAATTTATACTAATAGTGTGCGGAAGCAGAGGGTCTCCTGAGCTGAACCGCTTTGATTTCAGCCTCACGGACCACCTACTTCCCAAGTTACAGGCCCTAGTATGGGGCATCGGGTGCCAGTATCGTCACCATATTTAAATTGTCCGTGTCACTTGACCGGGTATTTAACTAATGGAGGAGATACCGGCACCCCATACCAGGGCCTGTAACTCAGAAAGCAGGGGGTCCTCAAGGATAAAATCAATGCGGTTCATCTCAGGAGACCACCTACTCCTGCACACTATTAATACAAATTACATTAAAGCAGATTCGTTACCATAGCGGATAGTCACTACGGTAACAATTTCATTTATTTGGGGGGGGGGGGCTTTGATACTAGTGTGCGGGAGCAGGGGGTCTTCTGAGGTGAACCACTTTGATTTCAGCCTTGGGGACCCCTTAGTTTCCGAGATACAGGCCCCGTTATGGGGTGCCAGTATCCCAGTGCAGGATTTAAATCCCACGAACACGTGACGCAGGAGATTTAAAAGCACAGGGGATACTGGCCCCCCATACCGGGGCCTTTATCTCGTTTAGTAGGGGTCCCAGATGCTGAAATCAATGCAGTTCAGCTCAGGAGACCCCCTGCTCCCATGCACTATTATCAAAATCAATTTTCTTATTGCACGATCGCCTGTAAGAGCCGTGCATGGAGACGCAGCATCGCTATGCAGCTCTTCCAGGTTGGATTTTTTTCTATCAGTTATCGCGCTATAGGATTTGCAGCGCGGGAGCACTAAAAAAACAGGTCAGACGATCGTGCAGTTTAAAAAATGGTCTTCGTTGCTTAGTCAATCCCGTTTTTGGCCTCATGTCTTACAGCGCGATAAATAAATGCATAGTCGGGTGTAAATGCGCGGATTTTACCACTGCTTAGTGAATAGGCCCCATAGAGCCCAAAGTCCATGCGGTCAATATGGGTGGACTTATGGAACTGTCTCAATGTCAGAAATGCCTGAAACAGTCTCTCCAGCTAATCTAATTTCAATGTTGTGTTCCAGCCCATTGACCCTGGACTCCTCTGCATTCCCCCACCAAATCAGAAATGTTTGTCAATCCTGTGTCAGCTGGCCACTTAGACCCTCTGCATTGTCAGACCTCCTCTGTTGAGCTTTTGGAAATAGCATCTTCTTGGAGCAAAAACATCCAGATTTTATATATATTTTATGTAGCTTGACTGCTGTACATATAATTGTATGTACTGTAGGTTCTGCATATAATTTACTTCCACAATTTGCATCTATTTTTCTTTGGTGTCAATGTGCTTAGAATTCTTTATTGCAAGCAGTAATTGATCTAAAGTTAGTACCGTAAGTGATTGAGATAAATGAACTCCATCTGACTACTTTAATCATGACCAGCTGTGCCTGAGAGAGAACTAGATTGTTGTAGTTCTGTTATGCACTTATGATGAAAAATATTCCCTTTTCCTTTTAAAGGTTACTTTCTGAAGAAAAAAAAAAGGGGGTTTTAATCAGCATGCAGTAGTTTATTGTCACGCATTCACAAAACAGATAAGTCTGTATACGGTATGCACATGGTCAAGAAACTCATCCAGTTCAGAAGAGCCTGAGGCACATTGAAAAACAATATGATGTAGCCCTCACAAGCAATACGAGAGTTAAGAACAAGGTGTCTCAAATCGCAGGCTTCATAGCCTTTGTTTTACTTTTCAGCTGTCTTATCCCAGCTCAGACACATGGGCTGCAAACAGTATTATAAGTCTGTCTAACAGATGGGCAAGACATGATCACATAAGTGCTGGGGATAATTAATCTGTCACCTGTCTCTAGAAGAGAGCTGTGGGTGTAGCATGTAGGTCATCTACTGACTCACTGGCAAGGCTCTGCACATAACCCACATAGATCAGCACCTGTCTCTGAGATAGTTAAAGTGTGGCAGAATATATTATTCTCTGAAATATATTTGTATTATTTATCCTTGAAACACTGTAATGCCATCAATTAAAGTGAATAAATAATAAGAGGGACTTCCAGTTTTGAATCAAGATGAGGCAATTTATAGTAACTAATTCTCATAGCTGTATGATTAAGTTGAATTTCCAGAGAAATTCACTATTCATCAGTGTCACTCTCCTTGAAATTGAAATGTGTTTTCTCAAGCTGAATGGGCTAATTGATATACTAAAGCTGAAAGATTTTTAACCTTATTTTTCTAACTTGTAATAAATGTAATGAAGATTATTTTTTGGATAGACACTGTTAATAAAAATAAATATGTTTCTTTTTGCTGGCTCTTCACTGCATTTGTACAATAGCCATGTCCTAAATATTTTACACGTTTAAAAGACATAAAAGGACAGTGACGTCACCAGGTATGATCGTGTGAGAGTGTAGCTCTTGAGACCCTCTGGATGAATAGAATAAGATTGAGCACAAACCAACACAGAAAATAACTAAAACCACACGATCTTACCCACGAAACAACCAGGATGGCTGGAAAGGGGAAAAAGCCACAAAATCAGAGCGTCTCAACATTTTTCACAACAACTCAGCGCTCAATAGAGCCCAATGCTGACTCCCAAGATTGCGCCGTGGCATGCGTGCCAGGGGAACCCTCCCGCGAGCAGCTGCACGCGTTGCATGGAAATGCAATAAACAATTTCCCGCTCAATTCTCGTCCAGAAAACGTCCAAAAAATTCAAGGAGATAATACGACTTCTCCCTTGTAGACATTTGGAGGGCACAGCAGCAAGGTCAGCGGGACTACACTTTATTCTCAGCACCACATCAGACCTACTCGAGGATTGATTATTTTCTGGTACCAAAGATATTCTGCAGGCATCCTCCCAGTTGAAGATAGTCACAATATCCTGGTCTGACCACGCCCCTATTGAGCTGGTTCTCGCTCTTCCTATCGGCAAAAATAATAGATAGAATTGGAAACTAAATTACTCTCTATTGAATTCGCCAGAAATAGAGATTACAATCAAGCAAAAATGTATAGATTATTTCACAATAAATAAGAGCTCTGTATCTTCCCCAGCAATGTTGTGGGAAGCCCACAAAGCATCAATTAAAGGGGATATTATATCCATAGCGTCATACAGGAAAAAAAGCCAAACAAAAACAATATAAAGAAATAACTGACAAACTTGTCTCATTAGAACAACAACACAAAAACTTTTCAAACTTCTAGACAAAACCAGGACTGACCTTAAACAGCTCCAACTTGACGAAGTAGAGAGAGTCCTAAGATGGACAAACCAATGTTTCTATGATAGGGGCTACAAAGCAGACTGGCTACTGACCAACAAACCTAGAGTTATGAGAGTCAAATCTCAGATCTACAAGATTCAAACTAAATCAGGAATGTAGACATATAACGAGAAAGAGAGCCCAGGAATTCTCAAACTTCAATGCAAAATTATATAACCTAGATTCCGTAAGTGGTCACCATACAGTGTTCGAGGCTATATCTGAATATCTAAAAAAGTGTAACTTACCTGTTCTAATGGAGGAAGACTCCCAAGCATTAAATAAGAAAATTACGCAGGAAGAGCTATCAGATGCGCTCAAATCTCAATAAATAAATAAAACGCCAGGCCCGGTGGCTTTTCCAACCAGTACTATAAGAAATTTAAGATGGTGCTCTACCCGTTTATTCTGGAAACATTCAATTCCTTCTTGAAGGGCATAGCTATCCCTACCTCAATGTCCATGGCCAACTAAGCCATCATACATAAGGAGGGTAGAGACCCCCACCAGTGTGGAAATTATATGCCAATATCTCTGCTCAATTTGGATCTAAAATTCTATAGTAAGATCATGGCGATCAGGTTGAACCCGATTCTCCCAAGGCTGATTCATATAGATCAAGTAGGTTTTGTCTCATGTAGACATGCCTCAGACAACATATGAAATATTATAAATATCATTGACCATGTGCACCTGACAGGTACAAAGGCTATTCTATTGAGCTTAGACGCTGAAAAAGCGTTTGATAGAATAAAGTGGCATTTTTAGATCAAACTATGTTAAAGTTTGGATTCTCTGGCCTGTTCCTGGAGGGCTTTAGAGCCCTCTACAGGATACCCACAGTGTATGTCAAGCTTCCTGGAGGTGACTCGAACCCCATGAAAATTTAAAAATGGAACCAATCAGGGATTTCTACTGTCCCCACTCCTCTTTGCATTGTCGATCGACCCCATGGCGGCAACAACTAGAGAAGAAGTCAACATACAGGGAATCCCAATTGGAGAGACCAATTATAAAATATCCTAATTTGCGGATGATATAATATTAACACTAGCTAACCCATTGACATCCCTCCCTAATCTGCAATCTAAACTTGACCAATTTGGCAAAGTCTCAAGATATAAAATCAACAATGACACATCTGAAACTCTACATTTATCTCTTCCAGCCCCAGAAATTAAGCTTCTGCAAGCAAATTTTAATTACAAATGGAGCTCCACTTATATTAAATATCTGGAAATAAAGATAGTGAGCTCATATAATTCCCTTTACCAGAATAACTATCCGCCACTCTTCGAGAAAATAAAAAAAGACCTACTGACCTGGAACAAATTCCAGATATCATGGCTGATGTCAGGATCGCCTAGACCTCCTGCCTAGCCATAGCTTCCTTGTCCACTGGGTGTGCTGCTGCCTTCTGTTGGCTCTGGGTTCCTCTGTCTGTCTGTCTTCTTGTTGCTCCTGTCTCTGTCCTTTATAGCTTGCTTCCTGTCTGTTGCTTTTTCCTTTGCTTGAAGTCAGACTCCTAATGCACATGCTTCTGATTCCTGATCTGTTTCTTACCTGTACCTGTATTATAGAAGTCTGTTCACAGTAAAAGCCCTTGCTGGTAATCTGGCTTGTCCCTGTTTGTTCCTGTTCTCAGTCCCTGCCCCCAGACCTGTCCTTGCTCCCCTGTCCTGTTCCAGTCTCCTCGTTGCCGACCTCTGCTTGTTATCTGACTTCGCTACCTGCCGCCTGCCTCGGACCTCTGCTTGTACCTGACTTCGCTACCTGCCGCCTGCCTCGGACCCCTGCTTGTGACCCCTACTACGCTCGTGCTGTTCCGGCCACCGAGATCCTACCCGCCACAGGAGTCTCCCGTGACAGCTGAGCAGAATTGCCTCAGTAAAAATGAATATCTTACCAAGACTTCTTTACCACTTCCAAACCCTCCTGATAATCATTCCCCTTCCTGAGCTTAAAAATATACAAATCGGGTTTTCCAATTTATATGGAATGACAAAAGACTGAGGGTGGCGAGATCAATAATGTTAGCCCTAAAGGCAAATGGAGGCATGGGGATTCTGGATATCATTAAATACTATCAAGCGGCCCAATTACAACAAGTAGTGATTTGGAATAATGACCCAGCAACTTGCTGCTGGTTGGGGATAGAAACTTCTTATGCGAGTCCTCAATCTCTCACAGCAGCTCTATGGTCCCAAGCAGGCAAGGAGACGTTAACAGGAAAGTTTGACCTGGGATCGATGAGGTGCACGTGGAATATATGGTCCAAAAACAAGAGGAAATACTCATTAACCTCATTCCTGTCCTTGTTAATCCCTATATTCAAAAACCCAGGGTTCCCCCCTTGATGCTCACATAAATACTTCACACAATTTAAGAATCTGAATATTAAAATAACAGACGACTTGGTGGAGAAGGGGAAGTTCTTGTCCTTCCAGGAACTCCAGAAGAAATACCAGACACAAGATCGGCAGCTTTTTAACTATCTCCAGGTTAGACATTTTCTGTTCGCAATCTCGCAAGAAGAAAGTTTCTCTAGTCTAACAAAATACGAAAATCTATGCAAAAAAGACACATACCAGAGTGGCCTAATATCAGGAATATACATGGGAATAGCATCATCAGCGGCCGACAAAAATCATACTACATGTTGAAATGGGCGGAAGACCTTAACGTAGAGATTGATAGAGATGACTGGAAGGGTATCTGGGAATCGGCAGCTAAAACCTCAATTTGTACGACCATAAAAGAATATATATACAAAATTCTATTTCAATGGTATTTAACTCCTGTTAGGCTGAGCCAGATTTTCCCAGGGACACCTAATCTATGCTGAGAGGGTGTGGCATGAGAGGAAATATGGCCCATATATGGTAGACTTGCCCACAGATTCAGAACTTCTGGACCATGGTCCAAAACATGATCCAAGAGATCACAAAGCTGAGGGTCCCACTGGATCCGCTAACCTTCTTACTAGCTAAACCCATAGATATCTTTGTCCAAGTAGGAACCGGAGAACAGCCACACAAGTGTAGTATAGGACACAAAAGTTTCTTTCAAAGATTTATTGACTAAAAGCATGACAGACATCCTAATAACACTCTGACATGTTTCACGCACAGGGCGCTTTATCAAAGAGTAGCTACCTACTTGGACAAAGATATTGCTGATTACCCACCTGGATGCACGCCGGTCTGGAAATGCTGCCTAAAGGTTTTCGCTGCATTTTCACTGACACCCCGTCCCAGCTGCTTTTGCGTGCGGCAACCCATCTCTTGGAGGATACTAGCGGTGCCTGAACTGAGGAGGACGCGCATACAGACAGCGCCGATATCACGTGGGGTATTACGGAGTCGGCGGGATTGCCTGACCATTACCCGGTGATCGTGTACTACAGCTGACACCGCGCTAACCTACCTCCGGGATTTCTGCAGGGGAACTGCCACTCATCGTGGTGGATCGGGGCTCTGGTTTCATTTTGCATCGTCAGTCTGCTGTGTCGTGAGTAAAGAAGCTGCAACGTGATAGTGCTGAATGCGATCAGCCAGTTGTTGATATAACTTTATACTCTCACTCTATTAGAGGCATTTGTCTATGAAATCCAACACACAGACGCACAGACTTAGACCTACAAACCATTGGACATACTCTTACTCTACAGCGTTTGTTCCAGCTTTACACCGCAAATATTGTTTTTTGAGCACCGAATACTTTGGCCTGTTTCACAGACCAACATTCCTTTATTAAACCCATAGATAATCTACAGGCTCCCATGAGACGGCTGGTCTCCTTTATACTAACCGCGGCATGTTGCTCTATAGCAGCGGCCTGGAAGAAAATAAACGCTCCATCTAGACGCACAATTAGCAAAAGAGTAAACAAGGTCATGTTCATGGAGAAACTGTCGGCACAGCTAAACAAAATATGGATCAATTCTATAAAATGTGGGAATTATGGTTCCAGGTCTAGAAAAATCTTGAAATAAAGTGGAGATGAGAGAAGTCTGGTGCAAGAATAAGAGCACTGGACCTCAGGAGTCCAGATGGTGTTGCCGGACTGGGGCGGGGTCGGTGGGGGTGACAGACGATGTCCTATCCCGGTGCCGCCCTTCCCCCACCCTTGCCCTCTCTTTGCCTCACCTAACATGAGAGGCACTACTTCCCTTCCCCCTCACCCCCGTACTCCACCCTTCCTTTCCCCTCCTCCCCTTTCTCCTCTTTCATCTCTAACCTCTTTCTGTCCTTTCTAAATCTCTTAAAGGGAATAAAAAAATGGGTGTCAATAGAACGATACCAAATAAAAAATAATAAGTAGGATACTCTTTATATTTAAGAATGTTGAAGTACAAAAAGTAAGGTATTCCTCGTCCAGTATAAGTTTTCTGTACAATGTGAGAAATACTTCACTGTGAAAATATGATGACCAATGTAATGTGATTAAGAAAAATTGTTAAACCCTTCAAAAAACAACAAAAAAGATTGGGGAAAAAAAGACATAAAAAGGAATGAACAAGAGGGTTAATTGGAAAATAACTAAAGGTAAGACCACACATTTTATACTTCTCATTGGGGGAACTCTACCAATGCCTCTAGAAATGTAACAAAGTATGCTCTTATATCTCGACCAAAAAAGAACATTTTGTTTTGTAAAACAATGTTTCAGGCTGTTTAAAAAATAAAAAAAACATTGACAGTTCAATTCAATTTCTGATCCAATGTGTTTGATAAACCCTAATAAAAGAGAATTTGGACTAAACTCTTTCATAAAGCATAATGCAAAGATGTGGAATTGAGCATACCGTTCTTGCAGAGTTGATATATTATCACACATTCAGTACACAATACATATACAGTAGCTGCGTGTGTAGTTGTGCAGCTGAAGGGAGTAATGAAGGAAAACCTACAGTCCTCTGCGATGTGAAAAAAGTCACGTATCGATCTTCTTTTAAGATGGAAGGAATCTAGACACTGCTGTGACAAATCATCAGTGTCGTACTTTAAACAGACACATTCATGTCTCAAAGGACGCAGCCATAAACCATTCTTCATTAACCAAAAGACATATCATATTCCAAAAATTACCCAAACAATCCTTCAAAGATTCTACCAGAGGCGGCTACACCAATTAGTTGTCTGTCTAGGGCCCCACAGCTGAAGGGTTCCGGACAGGCACCCATGGGTCTGGATGAGTGTTCACATGTCTGGGGTACAGCAAAGACTCCCCTAGCCCCTATGTACTGTACTACTGATAGTTTTCTACCAGTTCCGACTTCTACTGCAATCACAGATGGAAGCCGTGGCAAAGAAGGCCTCAGGGGCTCTAAACTCAGTCATCTCAACTTTGTAAGCTTTGAAAAATATTTCTACAAAGAGCTGTAAAGCATTGGAGGCTAGTGCTCGTGTTACGTTATTGCCCAAGGCCCTGCAAAACCTAAAGTCACCTCTGGATATATCAAAGAGGCGAAACGTTCAGTCTGTTTACACATTTACATACAGTACATGTACAAGCAGCAAAATGGGACCAGAAGTAACACAGCGTTGTACAGCCCAGTGCAATAATTATTATTATTACTATTATTATCTATTATAGGCTAAAGCAGTCAAATTCCGGGGCATTATTGAAATTCCTGCCCTCTGATTGGTTAAAATTCCGGGCATTATCCAATCAGTAATGCCCGGAAATTTAGCTGCTTGCAAAGTGTTGATTTCAATGTGATTATTTCCAGCCAATCAGCTTTCAGAACAGCTGAGACAGGGCAGGGGATTGGTTAAGAAGTATCAGCCACATGTTGACTCCTCCCCCTTGCTCCGTGAATTGATTAGATTCAGTTGAATTGGTGGGGTGGGGGAGAGAGGGAGTCTGCAAAGCAAGTGAGTGTCTGTCTGCAGTTTGTTTCTGGCTTCTGGCTGTAGTTTCTGTGTGTGTGTGTGTGTGTGTGTGTGTGTGTGTGTGTGTGTGTGTGTGTGTGTGTGTGTGTGTGTGTGTGTGTGTGTGTGTGTGTGTGTGTGTGTGTGTGTGTGTGTGTGTGTGTGTGTGCTTGTGTGTGTAGAGTTGCTGTGTGTGAGGAGGTGCTGTGTGTATAGCAGCAGTTTGTGTGTTTGTGTAGATCTGCTGTGTGTTGAGCTGCTGTGTGTTGTGTGTGTGTGTGTGTGTGTGTGTGTGTGTGTGTGTGTGTGTGTGTGTGTGTCTGGTGTGCTTGTGTGTGTCGAGTTGCTGTGTGTGTAGAGGTGCTGTGTTGTGTGTGTTGTGTGTGTGTGTAACAGCAGTTTGTGTGTGTATAGATCTGCTGTGTTGTGTGTTGAGCTGCTGTGTTGTGTGTGTGTGTACACATAGGGGACGGCAGTGTGTGGATATAGATATCTGCAGTGTAAGAGTATATAGAGGTGGATTCATGTATTTACCATTTTATTTTAATAAAAAAATCTATATAACTACAGTATACAAAAATATCTATTATTTATGAAAAAAGCCTACATTTAGCCTATAATAGTAATAATCCCCTCAGAACAGGGTATTACTGGCCAATAATGCCCTGGCTGGGTTAAAGTCCCTCGGCTTCGCCTCGGGCCTTCAACTCTTCCAGCCAGGGCATTATTGGCCAGTAATGCCCTGTTCTTTGGGGATTACTGATTGGATAATGCCCGGAATTTTAGCAGCTTGCAAAGGCAGTTTTCAATCTGTTTTTTTTTCAGCCAATCAGCTTTCAGAACAGCTGAGACAGGGCAGGGGATTGGTAATCCCCTCAGAACAGGGCATTACTGGCCAATAATGCCATGGCTGGGTTAAAGTCCCTCGGCTTCGCCTCGGGTCTTCAACTCTTCCAGCCAGGGCATTATTGGCCAGTAATGCCCTGTTCTTCAAGGATTATTACTTAATTATTTATATGGTGCCAACATATTTTGCAGTGAAGTATAATGTGGTAGGGTGGAAAATAACATTGTATGACAAAAGAGTATATACAGGTAAACCCCGTTATAACGCGGTCCTCGGGGTCCACCCCGAGACCACCGTGTTAGTAACGGGGTCGCGCTAATTTTTTTTTTTTTAAATGGCCGCCACGCGCCTGATCGGGAGGGAGTTAATTAAATAAATAAATAAAAATTAAATTAAATTAAAAAAAATGAGCAGTGTGTGTGCAGTGTGTGCAGTGTGAGCAATGAGCAGTGTGTGTCAGTGTGAGCAGTGTGTGTGCAGTGTGCAGTGTGTGTCAGTGTGAGCAGTGTGTGTGCAGTGTGCAGTGTGAGCAATGAGCAGTGTGTGTGCAGTGTGTGCAGTGTGAGCAGTGTGCAGTGTGTGGCAGTGTGAGCAGTGTGTGTGCAGTGTGCAGTGTGAGCAGTGTGCAGTGTGCAGTGTGTGAGCAGTGTGAGCAATGAGCAGTGTGTGTGCAGTGTGTGCAGTGTGAGCAGTGTGCAGTGTGTGGCAGTGTGAGCAGTGTGTGTGCAGTGTGAGCAATGAGCAGTGTGTGTGCAGTGTGCAGTGTGTCAGTGTGAGCAGTGTGTGTGCAGTGTGAGCAATGAGCAGTGTGCGTGCAGTGTGCAGTGTGCAGTGTCCAGTGTGCAGTGTGTGCAGTGAGAGTGTGTTTTTTTTTTGTTTTGTTTTTTAAACGGGAGCCACGGGAAAACCGCGTTATAACCGAATCGCGGTATAACGAGGCGCGTTATAACGGGGTTTACCTGTATATGTTAAGACAAAATGAGACAATAGGAAGGCGATCTCTGTCCGAGGAGCTTAGAATAAGTCGGGAAGTGGATACACAAGAAATAGTTTAAAGACTGGGAAAAAAACTGGGCGCTTTTTCAAATCCAAAGTGGCAAAATGTTACAAAAAATATTAAAATAAAGTGACAAAATGTGATGGTGAATAACAAATAGTATAAATTTAAACATGAAGATACGTTGCTCAGAAACCCAAAATAGAACGTCCCTCAGGGTCTTGAATGGTAGTTCTTCTTTGTAGTGCGGAGCGCGGAATCATCAAATATAAAAAAGAAAAACGGGAGTACTGTACATGGTGCAATATTGCAGGGAAAATTGAGTTATAATCAAGACTTAAAATCTTGAGTTGCCACAACTCACATGGCCACAATTCAAAATAGGCATTGGTATGTAAGCAGAAATCACTGCACTGGGGTGACAGGTCTCTCTCGACCAATCAGGTAAGCCTTGCCTCTCAGAAAAGAATATGAAAGACAGGTGTAGACAGTATTATTTAGTTTATAGTACCAAAAAATGTAAAACATAAACACTCATTCCTACCCCGAATGCGCCGTGTCTCTGGGAACAGAGTAACAGCTGTGCGATGCGGTTCCAAAGCCGTTTCTCACTCAACTTTGTTCTTGAAATCGCATCCACCAGGTATTACAATGAAGCGTTCTGTGACTGACTACTCTGTCACAAGTCTCTGCTGTAAACGGATCATGGCTCTACTTGTTTTGCTTCCGCTTGATCAGGAGCCACAAGGTTGGTGGATGTACCATGTGTCCAGGCATCAGGTTTGGCAGAAAATTATTTCTCTACCAAACTTGATGGAATCAGATGTTACATCCACCAATGCGATTGGTGGATGTACCATGTGATGCCTTCCCTTTTTTGTAATAATGTGATGTCACCTTGAAGCCATCAAATCAGATACCTTATGCCTCCATCCCTTTAAGGTGACATCACATTACTCAAAAAAAAAGAGAAGGCAGCACATGGTATATCCACCAATTGATTTGGTGGATGTGCCATATGATTCCATCAAGTTTGGTAGAGAAGTAATTCTCTGACAAACCTGATGCCTGAACACATGGTACATCAATCTGATTGCTGGATGTACAATTTGTCAACCAAATGTGATGGCCTGTCACGTCTTTTATCACAGGAAGACGACAGCGTGACAACATCTCCTCCTGGACCTGTTCAAGAGAAGAAAGAAGATGAAGATAAGAAGAAAAGAAAGAAGATTCATATCTACTCATTAGGGCTCCTCTTAAAGCAACTGAGGATCGTGGACTTCTGCACATCATGCTGTTCTTCAAAATGAGCAGGAGGAAAGCCTTCATCCCAGCAAGGGTAATGTCACGAGTGCTCACCACAAACAAGGCGGGACCGCGAGGCTGAGGTGGGGATATTGAAAGTCACCGACCAACAACCGAACAGACATGTCCAGAGTGCAGAGTGGTAGTCGTGAAGCCGGGTCAAGGTAGGTGAGGCCAGGTTAGTTGAGGTACTTGCCGTGGTCGAGGAGAGGAGAAGGTCCGGGGACCAGGGATAAAGAGATCAGAGTAATAGAGTCCGTAGCCGTGGTCCAGGGGTCAGAGAAGTCAGGAGTCCGGGAGCAAGCAGGGGTCAAAGTAACAGGAAGCAAGACAAGGTATGCTGTGTACCGA
This sequence comes from Ascaphus truei, assembly GCF_040206685.1. Taxonomy (NCBI): domain Eukaryota; kingdom Metazoa; phylum Chordata; class Amphibia; order Anura; family Ascaphidae; genus Ascaphus; species Ascaphus truei. The sequence continues at coordinate 194,904,551 of NC_134483.1, read as the reverse complement.
TATGCAGGGGCGGAGTCAGTAGCAGCTGTGGTAAAATGGATAGCCTTACCCCCTTGAGTGCCTGTGTTCGTGCGGCGTCTGCGAATAGTCAGAGCGCGCTGAACGCTGCCCATGTTGTCACGGGGGCGGAGCCTGTAGGTGGGCCCTGCGGTGTCTCCTCTCCTAGCGGTGATGCACACCAGGTTGTGATTGGCGCGCATCACCCGTGACGTCATGGTGATCCTTACAGGTAAGAAGCACTTGTATTGTATTTTATTGTATTTTATTTAATTGCATTTTTTTATGTTGCTCATTAATTGCCAATGTCTTTATTTTTATTTAATAGTAATGTATTTTTAATTTTTTAGTTTGTCCATTCATTGCCATTGTCGTTATCTGTGTCCCCATTGAGGGCATAGGTTACAACAGTGATAATCAATGGGTTTATTGCCTAATGTGTATTGCCTGTGGTAATATTGCCTAATGTATTGTATTGTCAATTGTATTTTATTGTGTATTTATTTTTATTTCAGCATAAATGAGCAAAAGCACTTAAGTCACCTGTGCGCTGTTCCAGAGCTCCAGACACGCGTCCAGCTCCAGTACTGCAGTCCTTTGGTAGTGTAAAGCATTCCCTTCTGCAGCTCTCCTCGGGGGTTTCCCTGGTGTCTGACCTCAACGCCGGTCTTGGCTCGCATCACTTCCGGTCACGATCGTCACTTGTGGTTATCGCCAGAGAATCAGCTACAAACGAACTGTGATCTGATGCTCAGCATCTGTTCTCTGTTTGATTTTGATTGTGAGGAGAGAGGACAGAGGCTGAGCATCAGATCACTGTGTGCATGTGTATGTTAACATTTAGCCAGCAGTGCACCTACATTAATACAATAGTTATTTGAAAATATACACAACGTTATACATATCTGCTATTGCACTGGATGTAGTAGGGCTACACAATACATGTTTAAGATGGAATATGATCCTGTCAGAAAGAGAGTGCATTAAAAAATTGCAAGGTACCAAAAGCGGAAGCAGGTTGTCCTCCATAGAGATCAAAGTCTCAGGAACAAAAAACTGTCTGTCAGTGGTGGAGGACCACCTGCTTCCGGTATTTGAGTAATCCCCATCGTTTCACTGATCGTGGAAGATGCAGTCTACGCAGTGAGCGCTAACAGTTGGGAACCCCAGTGGATCATGCTGTATCTACAATTTGTTTTTAAATTGTACGTTTTGATATTTGTGTTTTTATTGCCTATAAAAACTTAAGAAACTTACTTTGTGTGCGCTGTCTTTTTTTTTTGCTGTCGGTTCTGGTCGGACTGTGTTGCTGGTGGGGGGGTTCATTTCTGCTCCACCCTGCATTCCAGCTGCAAAATGTTTTACCGAACTGTTAAGAAGTTCACCTTTAGGTGTTTTGCACAATGGACTCTATCTTCTCTACTTCAGTCCACTACAGTCTCTGGTATGGTCAACTTGAGGATGGTCCCTGGACAACCACTACAGGGCAGGGCCCCTGCAGCTGTCCTGGCTCTACCAGAGGTATAGGGTATCACTCACTCTCCCCCAAGGGGAAGAGGAACAGGGGAGGTCAAGCTCCAGGCAATCCTGTGTGATCCTGTGTGATCCCTGCCTCCCTCAAGAGGGGAGAGGCACTACTAAATTTGGTGTGGCACTGCCCTTAAGTACAGTTAGGAGGAGGGCACCAGGTCTGTCCCATGATTGGTCATGCTCAGGTCTGATGTCACCGCCTCCGACTGTCACTCCAGTGCAGCATCCAGGAGGGGGAAAACCCCATGTTGACTACTGGCAGCCTGATTCTAACTGGGCTTACTGCCAGGAGTAGAGCAGTATAGAAGCCAAAGGTGACATGGCTATATATGTTATACTTATGTGACCCCTCTGGGATTAATATGTGCATGTAGGGGGTTAAGGCTCCTAAAATGTTAACTGCATAGGTTGTTGCAAGGTACTGCACCCTTTCCCATATTATGCTGCAAAGTAACTCAGCAGAGACTTAGCCACAACCCTGCTACATAGCCACAATCTGATAGAAGTTTCTCCGCAAAACCCACCATCAAACTCACAGCCTCACAAGCTCCGCTGCCCAGCACCCCCTGGAAAGGCAAAACCCCCAAAATACTGAATTGTCGCAAAATTTATACACAGTCTCAGTGATGCACATACGACAGTTGGGTCCAAGCGCTGACACTCTAGGACCTTTACACATGGATCAGGGGTAACCAAGTGGACTTAACCTTTATTATTGAGCCTGGTTACCCCCTCACTGTCACAGAGCTGCAGAAGCTTCTAGACCCTAGGTTCCTGGAGGACAAGAGGAGAGCAGTCTCACTGTATATATTTGTAGCCCCCTGGGCTACTAATGTTTCTGCCTAACACATATGCCCTGGTACCAGTGCAGGCAGTGTTAGGGTTATCTATGCCCTGATGCAGTAAACGGCTCCCTTGAGTGACAGGGGGGGGGGGTGCCTAAGGCATAGGTGCTGCCCACACCGGGGCTAAGACCTGGGATCATCCCCTGGTAACAAAAGGGGGATGCAGCTCTAAATTTAGTCCACTATCCTTCCTCAGTTGTGTGATTCTGTGTGCTAAACCAGGGACCTGGTTTCCGGCCTTCCCTTCACCTACCCCATACTCTACCAGGGAATGAGGGAGTCAAGGAGAGACTCTTCTGGCCTCAAGCTGCAGGGGTTGTCTCCAGGGACCACAGAAGAAGATAGTGTGCTGTATGATGTCTGTGTGCTGTATGCGATGCTGTGTTGTGAAGAATAAAGACCCAAGTTATGTTTTACTCCTGCCTGAGGCTGTAGTAATTCAGTGGGAGGGAAAGAGGTTTTCCTGCAGGGACTGCACCTATCTCTGATAGGTCCTGTTGGAATGGAGGCGCTACACCAAAGATGAGAGCTACAGAACCGAAAGCCAGTCCTGTCAATCCCCACTAACAACGACGGACACTCAGAATCCTGTAAGCCTAACAGGTTAGCAGCACAACACCGGTAATCAGAACCAAATCTCCCTTAGGGTGGGGGAAAGGGGTTACATATTGTTTGTCCTTTAAGTGTTTAGGATGAGTGGTCACCTTTTACTATTTTTAGTTAGGGAAAGTGTCCTGGTCCGAAGACAGAGTCACATATGCCCAACAAAGAGGATGTTCATGATACCCATGCCAGGGTATTCCTCGAGAAGGGCACCAGAGTATCATACAGAGTCTGCCTAAGTACAAGCCCATATATACCGCGGGTATGAGGGGGGAGGGAAAAGGGAAAGTAGTAGGGAACCCCTGCTCAGCTATCTGAACAAGCTCCTCACCCCTACCACTTGCAGCACTTATCACCTGAGATCAGACTCCAAAAGACTGTTCATGGTCCCAAGGCTCAACAAAGTATCCGGACGTTCCTCCTTCTCCTACCATGCACCCCAAAACTGGAACAACCTACCAGAGACTCTCATATCCACCACCAGTTTAAGTTCTTTCAAATCTAAGGCTGTCTCACACTTTAATCTGGTCTGTAACTGTTTCATACGCCCATAATATATATTTTCTTTAACTATGCACGCAATGTCTTGTATATAATGTATACCTTGTTCATTTATGTAACTGTACTTGTAACCATGTATTATTTGTTTTACTCTGTGCCCAGGACATACTTGAAAACGAGAGGTAACTCTCAATGTATTACTTCCTGGTAAAATATTTTATAAATAATAATAATAATAATAGTGTATAGTTAGTAATGTAGATACGGTGCTGTACTGAGAAATGTGCATTAGATGTAATACTATTATTCAAACTACTGTTCCAAACTCCTATAGGAAATGAACCCTTAATTTTTGCTCCCTTTTACTCATTTCATTGCACCATTTATTTTAATTATATGTATTCTAATAAAGATTATTTTTAATATTGACTTTCATCATTACTGATACTTGAGTGCTAACTTAAACTGAGTACTTTCTTTCTTTGGTATATCTAAGTACAAGCCCAAATAGCACACTGGGAAGCCAAAGTCAAGACTAGAAGGGACCTGCACAGGATGACAGAATGTAAGGTCCTCGAGAGAAGGTGCACCCCTGCATAGAGTCCTGGTAGGCTGCTAGCAAACCTCATGTCCACATGCAAGCGATTGCCATTTTGCTACCCAAAATTTATGGAAAGGTGATAAGCCATGTTCCTCTTTGAAGTGCTGCCTGAGCCTCAGGGAATAAGTATGAATGCCTACAATACTAAATAAAGAACTGTTTGTCTAAGTAAAGTTCCTGGCGCCCTTCTTTCCATCAACGCTTACTTCTCCAGTCTGCATGGATGCACCATGAGAAAGGTAACCCAACCACACTGAGCACATGCCTAAATAACACTACCTCGATATAACTCTCCTTTGGGCCAGGCAATGAGGGGTTACACTTACCGTGGAGAAAAATCAATCAAATGAGGCTGAACGAGTCCAAGAAGGCAAGTCACAATCACAAATAGCACGCCAAAAAGGCGTGGCAGTTCAGTACACCCACTTAATGGTTATAAGTCCAGTATAGAACATCCAACAAATGGTTCATGTGCCCTGAATGTTTCACTACCAAGAAGGACCATTTCTTTTTCACTGAGAAATCTTTAGTAGCCGGCTACTCATAGCCGCACAGCCAACACTTCAACTCCCGTTGTCTGAAGTTTGTGATTTTAATTTTCTGAGCAGGCATGTCATTGCACTCACACTGGCATCTGTAGAGCTGTCACTTGCTTAGCATCATGACTACCAAATAGCCTCAGGTATTTTCAGACTGCGGCACAATTATACGGACAGGAACAGCAGTCCCTCTAACTTTCCAGGTGACCTTCTGTAGTCGGAGGTTTGAGCCCACTACATAGTCATGCCAGTTCCACATTTAGTTGCATAACTTTTAACTCACAGTCTGATATATAAAACGCGCACAGAGCGACATTTTGTTTAGGTTGCGAGGCTTGCATTTGGCCGTTGGCAGTCGCCATTTTGAACTCAATCCCCACGCCTAGGACCCTTGCTATATTAGTTTTCAGGTATGGGGAAAAAATTGCATAAAACATCAGTCTTTATCGTCAAGTACAGTTTCCATGGTGGGAAATGAACAAACTTAGTAGACAAATTTTGAAACACATTTCTTCATATATACAGTTAGATAGCAGTAACATCCACAAAATACACTCTTCACTCCAAAAGTTCCAAAACACTTAAAATCTTTTTTTTTTTTTTTTCATTTTGCTTTCTTAGTCACATGCTGGGCAACAAATGCAACCGTCCCTGCTCGGCTCCTAGGGAGTTTACATCAATGTCTCTGATCTTGGCTTAGTCAGGTGTGGTTACCTCGTCAGGGTGTTGAAACCGTGCGGCTGAGCGATGATATAGTAATGATGGGGGCCAGCAACTTTATTCATAGAACAGCAGCTTTATTGTTACATTAAATAACTTGGATCTTGATATAGGCATAACTTCCTTCTCCTTGGTGCTGTATGAACCTTACTTCACTAGCTGCCCCTTTATCAGCCCGCTAGGGAAGCGCTGAGGCTTGATCCCCTTTGTTACATATGGAAGCCATCTTCTGGGTGGCTTCGGTAGTGATCCATCTCAAATGGGCCCATGCTTGGCCTGGTGCTATACTCCCTATCTCGGTGAGATGTTCCTCTCCCTTGTGCACTGCATACCATCTTGTGGAAGTCTGAAATGGGACCAGCTATGGACACTCTGTGGGGGATCGTCCAACTATGTCTCAGAGCTACAACCTGTTGAGTCCCCTCTGGCAATAGACTGCACCTCCAGGAACCTTTAGGGTAGAAAGGTACTATCTCTGTGGGACACTACCTAACAAGGGTACTGTCCCTCACTGTAAAACAATAGCAGGGGATCCTAAAATTATACTATACATATGAATGTATTTACACTATTGACAATGAGGCCCCATTACAATTGGGATCTGATTACCAGAAGTTGAATGTATGTATGTATATATATATATATATATATATATATATATATATATATATATAAAGGGGGAATGAAGTAGCGCCTAAGTGATAGTGCTTACAAAATATAAATAAAATATTAATATCAAGGGATGAACCACACATAAATTACAATGTGTACACTGGCGACACACTTTATTGAAGTGTGGCCAGTTCCGCAAGCCGGGAGATTTCCCGGCTTGCAAGTGGCAGCCCCTCGGCGTGCCGCGCGTCACCGATGCGCGGTCACGCGTCATCGGGTGCCTGCGCCCCCTGCACGCGCGTCCAGGGCTCCCTGAGGGAGCCCTGGTGTCCCGCGATGTGGGGGACGGCGGCAGGAGGTTCCGGGGGGCCCGGCGGACCCGGAGAGGAGAGGGGGAAGCCGCGATCGGCGGGCCTCTCCTCCGCTGCTTCGGCGCGCGCCCGGCACCCTCCGGCGCGCGCCAGGTAACTGCTGCGGCCGAGAACGGGCAAATGCTCGAATAAACTCGGCCGCAGCAGTAAGTGTCTAATATATATATAAATGACCTAATAAATTAGCCCTATTAATGATAAAACAAATGTGTGCAACTTCAAATAAACAAGGCAGAAATATAGAACCAGTCCTTTCAAAATGTCCAACAGATGATGGAAATATGATTCTGGTGTGGGGATCTCCGGCTGCTCTCAAAAGGGATGAACCACATCCGATGGGAATCTACAGGAAAAAGAGAGGAGAGAGCGCACGCCCCATAGTATAAAACCGTACATTTAATGTTGGGAAGGAGGGGGGAGGGTAAGAAAATCACTCACAAGGGTAAATGAATTTAAGGCAATTTGTGAATTATCACCACCATCGGGTAAATCCGTGATAGGATCCGCAGTCCTGCAGCCTCAATGATGTAGAGGGGCAGTGGTCCGTCAGGAATCCAAAGGTGCCTCGGACACTTCACAAATAACGTCCTTAGAGTCCCAGAGAATGTCTCCTATGCTGGATGGCCGCACTGCTGTCCGCGCTCGATCCGGCCTGTTCGTGCGCATGTGTAATTACATTACGTGATTTTCTTCCCCTCCCCTCCTTCCCAACATTAAGTACAGTTTTATACTATAGGGCGTGCGCTCTCTCCTCTCTTTTTCCTATATATATATATATATATATATATATATATATATAAAAAGAACAAAAAGCACTCCGTAATAATAGTCACTGGTGTGGGTGCAGATCCTATAATGAAGAATAAGCAATACGATACCGTTTGGAAACGAAATCAGCAGGCAGCACTCCAGAATTGAACAAACAAGTGTATTGAAAAAATAAACACAAAACCAACGTTTCGGTCCACGAATGGGACCTTTGTCAAGGTGGTGCACTTACAGGACAGAAGTGAACACATATATATATATACCCCTAGAATACTCACAAATAACAGGTGCAGCAAATCAAGTTTATTGCACAGTGTGATGTCAGATGCAGTGCTGACCTTGGGTAACCTCAATGTGAGCACTCAGTACAAGGTGTACTCAGTAGCTCAATAGGAAATATAGTGGAAGCCACTGCTCCCAAGCCAAAAGTGGTGTTGCTTTTTTTCTGTTTGCCACATAAGTGACACTGCAGCAATGTGAATAGGGACCACAGTTGTTTTTTTTTGTCACACAGCCAGAGGAAGGTTCATCTTATTTTATTGCCTCGCTTCCCCCCCTGCCCCGATCCCCACGGCTGCTGCTTGGCAGGAGGGGGGGGGGCAAATATGGCCTCCCCCGATCCTCATGGCTGCTCGCGCGGGGGGAGCAAGATTGGCAGGTGCGGGCTCACCAGGGGCTTAACCTCCATCCTGTGTTCTCCTGGCACCCACGTGGGTAGGGAGATTGGAGTGGGGAAGAAGGCCCGGCTGGCGGCTCTGGGTCAAGCGCGTTAGCGCTTACCGCCCTCTGTCTCCGTTCCCCCTGCCCCTGGTCCCCCCCCAGCCCCTGTCCCCTCCTGCTCCTTGTCCCCGATCCCCATAGCTGCAGCCCAGGGTGGGAGGTAGGCAAAGTCCGGCGGTTGGCGCGCGCGGAGCTTCCCGCTCTCCTTGGGTGCTACCATCCACGATCGGAGAGGTGGGTCCAATATTGGCCATGCAGCAGGTACGGTTCTCTCCCGGTGCTCCCCCGGTTACCGCTGCCGACTGTTTGAGCGGGGGAGGGGGGATGTTTGAGGGAGATGGGTGCTGTGGTCCCGTGGCCTGGGTGTCACTGCCCCCCTTCCGCATACACTAGCCTCCCTCCGCATCCACTAGCCTCCCTCCACATCCACTATCCCCCGCCACATCCACTAGCCCCCCTCCGCATCCACCAGCCCCCCTCCGCATCCACCAGCCCCCCTCCGCATCCACCAGCCTTCTTCTGACACCAACCCTAAGGTAAGTCTGAATTTTATATGTATTGGGGTGGTGGGTGTATTTTGTATATGTATTGGGGTGGTGGGTGTATTTTGTATATGTAATGGGTTGGTGGGGGTATTTTGTATATGTATTGGGGAGGTGGGGGTATTTTGTATATGTAATGGGTTGGTGGGAGTATTTTCTATATGTATTGGAGAGGGCGGGGTATTTTGTATATATATTGGGGATTTGGGGGTATTTTATATATGGTGAGTGTATTTTGTATATGTATTGGGGTAGTGGGGGTATTTTGTATATGTATTGGGGTGGTGTGGGTATTTTGTATATGTATTGGGCTGGTGGGAGTATTTTGTATATGTATTGGGTGGTGTTTTTTTTTTTTTATGTATTGGGGTCACCTTGGCAGTCACCCAACCATCAAGGCAGTCACCCACATCGAGGCAATCACCCACCCGGGCAGTCACCCAGCAGGTAGTCTCCCACCCACCTACCCAGGCAGTCACCCGTCCACCAGGCACTATTCCACAGACCCACCCAGTCAGTCACCCAACCAGTCAGTCACCCACCCACCCAGTCAGTCACCTTAGTCAGTCACCCACCCAGTCAGTAACCCATAGTCAGTCAAAGACAGTCACCCACCCATTCACCCACCCAGTCAGTCAGTCACCCACCCAGTCAGTCAGCCAGTCAGTCTAATTTCAATAGACTAAAGTCTCTTTTGATTATTATCTTACAAATCATCTACAGTATATATATATATATATATATATATATATATATATATATATATTGTGATACAATCACTGTCTCTAAGTGCTAGAATAGGGCAGCTATGGGACTTTCCAGCGTACAGAGAGTTAATTCCCCTAGAAACCAGCAGCAGCTGCAAACTAATTGAGCAGGCTGAACTCCTGTTGGCTCATGGAGTTTTAAAAGTCAGGAAGTGAATATACACAAAGAGAGATACTGCTGTTCCCAGAGCGGGGGACAGAGAGGAGGTCTCCCCAGCAAGGAAAGCTGGCACAGTTCCCTAGGCCTGCTAGACGGTTGTCGCGAAGCCTGCTGGGACTACCTGGGTTTTTAATCCCAGGAAGAAGGAAGGACGTGAGACCGTGCTGATGAGTATATCCTGTCCTTAACATTGGATTTACAGAGGAGAGATTCTCTGAGCTTTTATGTGGCTGAGCTCCTCTAGGAAGGAAGGACACGAGGCCGTGCTGAAGACGTCTGCTCCATAACCTTCGAGTAACATATAAGAGAAACACTTTATTACTGTGTTCAGAGACTGTATATGTTCAGCTATAATAGTACCTGTTTGGTGGTGGTAACAAGCTTAGCTGTCCATCCAGTTAGTAAGGGCTGAAGCTGCATGTATAGTTAGTCTCCTAAGAGGAGTAGGTGTTTATGTTATGATTTTGTTTTGACTTAAAGGGATGGTGGGCCTGTTAGTGTATTATTTATCCCTGTAAATAAACCCCATATAGAGAAATAATAAGGTTCCAGCATTAATATGGGACTAAAAGAGACTGCAACGTGGTGTGGGCATCACAATATACATAACACGTCACTGTCTCCAGGCAGCAGTGGGGATTATAAATGTTTACAGTTCATTGGGATTGAACAGGTGATGAATCATATTAGATCTGGTAATAGAAATCATGTTCTCAATAAAAGAGAGTAATACTGGATGTTTAATCTAGAAACCAGATACCCTATGGGATTACAGATAGAAATTGTTACATTTTAAGAGATTCATTTTGAATAGGTTAAGGAATATGTACTGTGTGTTTTACATCTGTAGAGCTAGACATACACTCATTTTGAGATTTAATATATAGTATAGATATTTTTCTGTTTGTGATATATATTTTTTAATAATGTCGGATAATATGTATTTTTTTCTTTGTTTTTTTATTCGGTTACATACAGGTATATTCAGTGTAGGGACCTGCAAATTCTGTTATACCTTTACGTTGGCTGCAGGCTTATAAAGCTTTGGCCAAAGGGTTTAACAAAATAACCCTTATTCATGAGAACACTATTTTATTTTAGCCTAATTGGTAGGAGTGCAGGAATCGTTCTTTTAGTTTTTCTATATACTGTGTGTGTGTGTGTATGTGTATGTGTATGTGTATGTGTATGTGTATACTGTATATATATATATATATATATATATATATATATATATATATATATATATATATATATATATATATATATATATATATATATATATATATACATGTAGAGGTATCAGTACCGTGTTAGCCGAGCTTCAATAATCAAAAAATAAATAGATGATACCGTTCTGTGGCTAACGAAATGCTTTTATTTGTGCGATCTTTCGAGATACACTGATCTCTTCTTCCGGCGATGTTACAATGAATGAAGCAAGCAAAAGCTATACTATAAACAGTGTCTATTGGAATGTTATCTGTGCTTGTCCTTCCCCCGGTGTGGATGTGTTTAATGGCTGGAGGTGTCAAAAGGTTCCTGAAAGCAAGTGATGAAAGAGTGTGTATATGTATCAGTGTGAATTGACATGAATGGAGAGCCCACAGTATATACAGTGCTTTACAAAATATATATATATATATATATATTAACACACATTCCCAGATAGCTCAAACTCCTACATCCACCACATCATGAATATATATTTATGCCAAAATGAGTGCTACTGAGCGTGGCAAATGTATACATACAACAGGAGACACGGGTGCCCAATGCTACATCAAATTGACAAAACATATATGGTAATGAGTATAAAGTTTAAATACTTGAATAATAATAGTAATTACTTGGTTTTTAGTTAAACCCTTTGGCCAAAGCGTCGTAAGCCTGCATACCAATGTCAAGGTAAACCAAAAATGCAGGTCCTAACACTAAAACTGTGAACCCTTCCTGTTACCTCTGTATGAGGGGAAGGAACTGCAGTGAGTCCTGTCCATTTCAGCAAGTTGCCAGAACCTCCCAAGTTAAAAAGGTGGGGAGGGGCGAGCTCTGTGGGGAGGTGCCACCTAACCTCCATAGACTGATACCAGTCAGAAATTAATTAACACACATTCCCAGATAGCTCAAACTCCTACATCACCACATCATGAATAAATATTTCTGGCAACTTGCTGAAATGGACAGGACTCACTGCAGTTCATGGAGCGGAAGGGTGGGGGGGGCATGGAGCAGAAGGGCGGGGGGCATGGAGCGGAAGGGCGGGGATGCATGGAGCGGAAGGTGGGGGGGGGCATGGGCGGAAGGGCGGGGGGGGGGCATGGAGCGGAAGGGTGGGGGGGCATGGAGCAGAAGGGCAGGGGGGGGCATAAAGCAGAAGGGCTGGGGGGCCAGTGGCGGAAGGGCGGGGGGGGCCAGGGGCGTGGAAGGGCGGGTGGCAAGGGGCGTGGAAGGGGGGGGGCAGGGAGGGAGGGGAGGGGCAAAGGGCAGGGAGGAGCAAAGGGCGGGATGGGGCAAAGGGCGGGGAGGGGGGGGGAAAGGGTGGGGAGGGGGGGGGAAGAGGGGGGGGGAAAGGGCGGGGATGGGGGGGCAGAGGGGGGGAGGGGGGGCAAAGGGCGGGGGGGCAAAGGGCAGGGAGGGGGGGAGGGGGCAAAGGCAGGGAAGGAGAGGGGAGGGTGCAAAGGGCGCAGGGAGGAAGGGGGGTGCAAAGGGAAGGGAGGGAGGGGGGCAAATGGCAGGGAGGGAGGGGGGCAGGGAGGGAGGGGGGCAGTGAGGGAGGGGAAGGGAGGGAGAGAGGGGGGGCAGAGAGGGGGAGGGAGAGCAGGGAGGGAGGGGAGGGTGGGGCAGGGAGGGAGGAGAGGGGGGCAGGGAGGAGGGGAGGGGGAAGGGAGGAGGGGGACAGGGAGGGAGGGGAGAGAGGCAGGGAGGGAGGGGAGGGGGGCAGGGAGGGGGGAGGGGAAGGCAAAGGGCAGGGAGGGGGGCAAAAGGCAGGGAGGGAGGGGGGGCAAAGGGCAGGGAGAGAGGGGAGAGGTCAAAGGGCAGGGATGGAGGGTAGGGGGCAAAGGGCAGGGAGGGAGGAGAGGAGGCAAAGGGCAGGGAGGGAGGGGAGGGGGAAAAGGGCAGGGAGGGGGCAAAGGGCAGGGAGGAGAGGGGGAAAAGGGCAGGGAGGGGGCAGGGAGGGAGGGGAGGGGGGCAGGGAGGGAGGGGAGGGGGGGCAGAGAGGGAGGGGAGGGGGGCAGGGAGTGAGGGGAGGGGGGGGCAGAGAGGGAGGGGGGCAGGGAGGGAGGGAGGGGAAAGGGGAAGGGAGGATGGGGAGGGAGGCAGGGAGGGAGGGGAGCAGGGAGGGGAGGGGAGGGGGAGTGAGGGAGTGGAGGGGAAGGGGGGAGGGGGGAAGGTAGGGAGGGGAGGGGGCAGGGAGAGGGTGGCAGGGAGGGAGGGGAGGGGGGAGGGGAGGTGGGCAGGGGGAGGGGGCAGGGAGGGAGGGGAGGGGGGCAGGAAGGGAGGGGGCAGGGAGGAGGGGAGCAGGGATGGAGGGGAGGGGGGGGCAGGGAGGGAGGGGGGTAGGGAGAGAGGGGAGGGGGGGCAGGGAGGGAGGGGAGGGGGTGGGAAGGGAGGGGGAGGGGGGGCGGGGGGGGCAGGGAGGGAGAGGGGGGCAGGGAGAGAGGGGAGGGGGGCAGGGAGGATGGGGAGGGGGGCAGGGAGGGAGGGGGCAGGGAGGATGGGGAGGGGGGAAGGGAGGGAGGGGGGCAGGGAGGGGGGCAGGGAGGGGAGGGGAGGGAGGTGGGATGGAGGGGGGCATGGAGGGGAGGTAGGGGGGAGGGAGGGAGGGGAGGGGGGAGGGAGTGAGGCCGAGGGGGACAGGGAGGGGTGCAGGGATGGAGGGGAGGGGGCAGGGAGGAAGGGGAGGGGGCAGGGAGGAAGGGGAGGGGGCAGGGGGAGGGTAGGGGGCAGGGAGGGAGGGGGGCAGGGAGGGAGGGGAGGGGGGCAGGAAGGGAGAGGAGGGAAAGGGGAGGGAGGGGGGCAGGGAGGGAGGGGAGGGGGGCAGGGAGGGAGGGGAGGGGGGCAAGGGGGAGGGGGGCAGGGATAGAGGGGAGGTGGGGCAGGGAGGGAGGGGGGTAGGGAGGGAGGGGAGGGGGGGCAGGGAGGGGAGGGGGGGGGCAGGGAGGGGGAGGGGGGTAGGGAGGGAGGGGAGGGGGGGCAGGGAGGGAGGGGGGGCAGGGAGGGGGAGGGGGGGGCAGGGAGGGAGAGGGGGCAGGGAGAGAGGGGAGTGGGGGCAGTGAGGGAGGGGAGGGGGGAAGGGAGGGATGGGAGGGCGGGGGCAGGGAGGGAGGGGAGGGCAAAGAGCAGGGAGGGAGGGGAAGGGTCAAAGGGCAGGGAGGGAGGGGAGGGGTCAAAAGGCAGGGAGGGAGGGGAGGGGGAAAAGGGCAGGGTGGGAGGGGGCAAAGGGCAGGGAGGGAGGGGAGGGGGCAAAGGGCAGGGAGGGAGGGGAGTGGGCAAAGGGCAGGGAGGGAGGGGAGGGGGCAAAGGGCAGGGAGGGAGGGGAGGGGGAAAATGGCATGGAGGGGGGCAAAGGGCAGGGATGGTGGGGAGGGGGCAAAGGGCAGGGAGGGGAGGGGGCAAAGGGCAGGGAGGGGAGGGGCAGGGAGGGAGGGGAGGGGGGGTGGCATGGAGGGGGGCAGGGATTGAGGGGAGGGGGCAGGGATGGAGGTGAGGGGGCAAGGGGGAGGGGGGCAGGGAGGGAGGGGAGGGAGGGGGGCAGGGAAGGAGGGGAGGGGGGGCAGGGAGGGAGGGGAGCGAGGGGAGGGGGGGTCAGGGAGGGAGGGGAGGGAGGGGGGAGAGGAGGGGAGGGAGGGGACGGGGGAAGGGAGGGAGTGGAGGGGGTCAGGGAGGGAGGGAAGGGGGCAGGGAGGGGGGAAGGGAGGGAGGGGGCAGGGAGGGGAGGGGAGGTGGGGAGGGAGGGATGAGGGCAGGGAGGGGAGGGGGCAGTGAGGGGAGGGGGCAGGGAGGGAGGGAAGGGGTCAGGGAGTGAGTGGAGGGGGTCAGGGAGGGAGAGGAGGGGGGCAGGGATGGAGGGGAGGGGGGCAGGGGGGGAGGGGGGCAGGGGGGAGGGTAGGGGCAAAGTGGAGGGACGGAGGGGGAAAAGGGGAGGGAGGGGGGAGGGAGGGGGGCAAAGGGGAGGGAAGGGGGAGGGAGGGGGAGGGAGGCAAAGGGGAGGGAGGGGGGAGGTAGGGGCAAAAAGGAGGGAGGGGGGAGGGACAGGGGCAGGGGGAGGGAGGGGGGCAGGTAGGGAGGGGAGGGGGGGCCAGGAGGGAGGGAAGGGGGGCAGGGAGGGAGGGGAGGGAGGGGGCAGGGAAGGAGTGGAGGGGGGGCAGGGAGGGAGGGGAGCGAGGGGAGGGGGGTTAGGGAGGGAGGGGAGGGAGGGGAGGGGGGAGAGGAGGGAGGGGACAGGGAGGGAGGCCGCAGGGGGAGGGGAGGTGGGATGGGAGGGGGGCACGGAGGGAGGGAAGGGGGGCAGGGATTGAGGGGAGGGGGGCAGGGAAGGAGGGGAGGGGGGGCAGGGAGGGAGGGGAGCGAGGGGAGGGGGGTCAGGGAGGGAGGGGAGGGAGGGGAGGGAGGGAGGGGGGAGAGGAGGGGAGGGAGGGAGGGGGAGGGGGGCAGGGAGGGGGAGGGGAGGGGGGAGGGGTCCAGGGAGGGGGGAGGGGAAGGGGCGGGGTGTAGGGGAGGGGGGAGGGAGAGGGGCAGGGGGAGGGAGAGGGGCAGGGGGAGGGAGGGGGGCAGGGAGGGAGGGGAGGGGGGCCAGGAGGGAGGGAAGGGGGGCAGGGAGGGAGGGGGGAAGGGAAGGAGGGGAGGGGGGGCAGGGAGGGAGGGGAGCGAGGGGAGGGGGGGTAAGGGAGGGAGGGGAGGGGGGAGAGGAGGGGAGGGAGGGAGGGGGCAGGGAGGGGGAGGGGAGGGGTGCGGGGAGGGGGGAGGGAGGGTGGCAGGGAGGGGGGCATGGAGGGAGGGGAGGGGGCAGGGAGGGAGGGAGGGGAGGAGAAAGGGTCAGGGAGAGAGGGAAGGGGAGGGGGCAGGGAGGGAGGGGAAGGGGGCAGGGAGGGAGGGGGGCAGGGAGGGGAGAGGGCAGGGAGGGAGGGAAGGGGTCAGGGAGTGAGGGGAGGGGGAGCAGGGAGGGAGAGGAGGGGGGCAGGTATGGAGGGAGGGAGCAGGGAGGGAGGGGAGGGGGGCAGGGTAGGGGCAAAGTGGAGGGAAAGAGGGGGCAAAGGGGAGGGAGGGGGGAGGGAGGGGGGGCAAAGGGGAGGGAAGGGGGAGGGAGGGGGGAGGGGGCAAAGGGGAGGGAGTGGAGGGGGGCAGGGAGGGAGGAGATGGGGGAGGGAGGGGGGGCAGGGAGGGAGGGGGGGCAGGGAGGGAGGGGAAGGGGGGCAGGAAGGGAGGGGAGGGGGGAGGTGTAGGGGACGGGAGATGGAGGGAGGGCAGTAGGGAGGGAGGGGGGCATGGAGGGAGGGGGCAGGGAGAGAGGTGAGGGGAGTGGTGCAGGGAGGGAGGGAAGGAGAGGGGGCAGGGAGGGAGGGGAGGGGGGCAGGGAGGGAGGGGGGCAGGGAGGGGAGGGGGGAGGGAGGGAGGGGGGAGGGTGGCAGGGAGGGTAGGGGGGCAGGGAGGGAGGGGAGGGGGGCAGGGAGGGAGGGGAGGGAGGCAGGGAGGGGCAGGGATGGAGGGGAGGGGGGCAGGGAGGGAGGGGAGGGGGGCAGGGAGGGAGGGGAGGGGGGCAGGAGGGAGGGGAGGGGGAAGGCAGGGAGGGGAGGGGGCAGGGGGGGAGGGGAGGGGGGCAGGGGGGCAAAGGGGAGGGAGGGAGAGGGGCAAAGGGTAAGGAGGGGGGCAAAGGGGAGGGAGGGGGCAAAGGGGGGGTAAGGGTGTGAGTGCACGGGGAAGGGTGTGAGAGCGCCGGGGAAGGGTGTGAGAGCGCCGGGGGAAGGGTGAGAGTGCCGGGGGAAGTGGGTGAGAGCGGCAGGAAAGAGGGTGAGAGTGGCGGGGGAAGGGTGTGAGAGCGCCAGGGGTTGGGTGTGAGAGCGCCGGGGGAAGGGTGTGAGCGCCAGGGAAGCGTGAGAGCTGGGGAAGGGTGAGAGCAGAAGGGAGGTGAGAGCCGGGGGGGAGGTGAGAGTGCTGGGGGAAGGGTGAGAGCGCCAGGGGAAGGGTGAGAGCGCCGGGGAAGGGTGAGAGCCGGGGGAAGGGAGCGGCCTTTGGGAGGAGAGAGCAGGAGAAAGCGTGCTCTGGGTGGCCAATGAGAGCCGTGGGGGGACGGAACACAGGGGGGGGGGGCTGATACACCAGCCAATGAGAGCCGTGGGAGGGCGGGCGGACCGACAGACCAATCAAATGGTCTCCAAACACTCACACACAAGATTTTGAGAAATATATATATATATATATATATATATATATATATATATATATATTTTTTTTTTTAAATTTCAATTTCACTCATTTTTACTATTTAATTATATCATATAGTTTCCATTTTTATGGTGATCCTACATGTTTTATATTGATTAGTTTATGTACACATAGATATATTATTCTTAGTGTTTATTTGGAAAGTGCCGACATATTCCTCAGTGAGGTACAATGGAACACAGAGATTTGATAATTACGTAAAGCAGAATTACATACAAATGAGGGCCCTGCTCATGAGAGTTTATAATCTAGAAGGAATGAGGAACAATGCTGAAACAAAAAGGTAATGTGCATGCTCTTTGCGGGATGGAGTATACCTCAGGTAGGAGGGGAGGAGATGGGGAGTTGGATGTTCCTCGGTGTTGTTTGTTGCACCACTGTGTATTAGGAGGAGGTTGGGAGGGGCAGTTTCTGGGTAAGGGGGCAGTCCTCACTGTGTATTAGGAGGTGGCAGGGAGGGGCAGTTACTGGTGTTAGGGTGGCAGTTATCTCTGTTTGAGGAGGGAGGGGCAGTTATCTGTATTAGGGGGGTTTGAGGAGGTGGGGACGGGCATTTTACTGGTTGAAGGGCATTAGGGGGAGTTGAGTGGAGGGGGTGGTAGATTTAATATGGGTACTTTCTTGATAACAGGAATATGGCTCCGGATAACAGGAAATGGCTCCGGATAACAGGAAAGTAATGGTTATTTTCCTCTCCTGTCTTCTCCTTTTTTACTTTAATTAAACACCTATTAATTGTCTGGATGAGAGTAACGCCACCTTTGGGTAAACAGGCTTAATGCCATGTTATTTGAAGCTAACACAAGGTAGTGCTAACTTGTAGCTAAAGTAGCTTCAGTGCTTGCTTGCATTAAGCCTGTGCTAATGAGCTCACTAACAGATGTAGTTTTTGCATATTCATGTAGATCCTGTTCCACCATACCCGGGAAGGAACTACCAATGCTGCTATTACCTGTTGGCAAACAGGAGGCTTGAGCCTCCGCCACTGGGAGCCTGGGTGATTCTGGCTCATCTTGATGCAGTGCCTCCACCTGTAAGGTTTCCCAACGTGGTGGGATATTCCCTTACAGGAACAATAATAATGATACACAAACAAAAAGGTATATAACAAGAACCTTTACTGAACACAGACCACGGTATCCTGTACCCCACAGTAATATAGGCCCCAACCTGATACCACCAGTGAGTGTCCCCAAAGTACATTGGGTGCAAGGCACCAATACCCAGATGTCCCTTCTTCCCAATGTCAAGGCCCACCCAAAGAGTTGGAGATATTCCTTATAGTGTGGGTGCACATAGCTGAGGTACCTGCTGGGTACTCCAGTATCTGGTGCGGCCGACTTAGCAGCAGGGATTCGCTTGATCTAGCGACGTCATCCGCGATGGTTTCCACCTCCGCGTGGGGTGAATTATAGTGTGGATAATTCTCGCACTGAGATAATCTGGTCCTGGACCGCAGGTCGCAGTCACTGCGTGGCGTCTCACCAATGCTGTACCTGACAATATGCAGCTACTGGGGAAAGGTCCCTAATTATGGGCTTAGCCTATAGCAGCCACAACCTACTGTGAGTCGGGGCCAAGCTGGGGCCTAAGGGGGGAGATCTGGCTAGTCCAGGGAAGCACTGCTCCATGCTCCTCAGAGGTCCCTCTTCCGACTGGCATGGTGTCTCAGGCGCCAAATGTAACTACTTCTCTTCTACGTGCTTCAAGGAGCCATATTGGTCCACCTGTAACACATGTCTAGCAGCCCCTGAGGCTGCTGGGACTTGTAGCCCCCTCACTTAGCCTATTCCTGATGGCCGCTGCACTATATAGCACAGTGCATGCGCGAGGCTTCAATGCGCATGCGCGACGGACTACAAGAAGGTACCACCGCGGAGCTCTGGCGACCCAGTCGCCCCACCGGCGACACCCGCACACAGCCACAAACTTCCCCATGGAGCCACCCTAGCAACCCAATCTGGCAGGTGATGAGAGGGGGACAATAGAGGACCTGGCTACATATGTATTTAGCTTTGTGGATACCCGTTAAACTGAAGGAAGCTAACGTATGTTACCTATTTAGGTAACGTCATCTTAGTACAGCTAAAACCCGTTATAACGCGGGTCTCGGGGTCCACCCCGAGACCACCGCGTTACTAACGGGGTCGCGGAAAAAAAATGGCCGCCGCTTTAGCGCATATTCATCCCGCGGGACAGGAGATGGGAGCGGGGATGTCCCTCCTGTCCCCGCTTCCCCCTGTCACCACGGGACAGGCCGCGGGGCAGGAGATGGGAGCGGGGATGTCCCTCCTGTCACCGCGGGACAGGTCGCGGGGCAGGAGATGGGAGCGGGGATGTCCCTCCTGTCCCCGCTTCCCCCTGTCACCGCGGGACAGGCCGCGGGGCAGGAGATGGGAGCGGGGATGTCCCTCAGGTCGCCGCTTACCTCAGATCCCTCCACGTGCCCGGTGCTCCCGCTGCCTGCATGGAGGTGGTAGCGGGGGGTTTCTTCTCCCCACCGCTGTCCCCGGTGCTCACGCTGCCTGCGCGGGAGGAGGGGGGGGGAGCAGGTGGTGGTGCTGGTCGCGGCCTTTCCTCTGCTCCGACCCCACCCCCCGTCTGTGTAGAGTGAGAGAGTGTGTGTGTGTATTTATAAATGGGAGAGAAAGTGTGTGTGTGTGTGTATATGGGTGTGTGTATGTGGGTGTGAGTGTGTGTAAGTGTCTGAGAGTGTGTGTAAGTGTCTGAGAGTGTGTGTAAGTGTCTGAGTGTGTGTGTAAGTGTGTGTGAGTGTCTGTGAGTGTCTAAGTGTGTGTAAGTGTGTGTGAGTGTGTGTGGGTGTCTGTGAGTGTGTGTGAGTGTGTGTGAGTGTGCATGAGTGTGCGTAAGTGTGCGTAAGTGTGCGTAAGTGTGTGTGGGTGTGTGTGAGTGTCTGTGAGTGTGTGTGAGTGTGTGTGAGTGTGTGTGAGTGTGTGTAAGTGTGTGTGAGTGTGTGTGAGTGTGCGTGAGTGTGTGTAAGTGTGTGTGCGTGTCTGTGAGTGTCTGTGAGTGTGTGTGAGTGTGTGTGAGTGTGTGTGAGTGTCTGTGAGTGTGTGTGAGTGTGTGTGAGTGTGTGTGAGTGTCTGTGAGTGTCAGTGTTTGTGAGTGTGTGTGAGTGTCTGTGAGTGTCTGTAAGTGTGTGTGAGTGTCTGTGAGTGTGTGTGAGTGTGTGTGTGTGTGTGTGAGTGTGTGTGAGTGTGTGTGAGTGTGTATGAGTGTGTGTGAGTGTCTGTGAGTGTCTAAGTGTGTGTGAGTGTGTGTGAGTGTGTGTGAGTGTCTGTGAGTGTGTGTGAGTGTGTGTGAGTGTGCGTAAGTGTGTGTAAGTGTGCGTGAGTGTGCGTGAGTGTGCGTAAGTGTGTGTAAGTGTGTGTGAGTGTCTGTAAGTGTGTGTGAGTGTGTGTGAGTGTCTGTGAGTGTGTGTAAGTAAGTGTAAGAGCCGGAGCGGGAGGTGAGCGGGAGGTGGGAGGTTTGACAGGGAAGGGGGGCGTGGCTTGAGCGGAGGGACCCGCTACTCTCCCCCCCCCCTCCCTCCACAGACTGCAGGAGGGAGCTGCTACTCTCCCCCCCCCCTCCCTCCACGGGCTGCAGGAGGGACCCGCTACTCTCCCCCCCCTCCCCGGACTGCAGGAGGGAGCTGCTACTCTCCCCCCCCTCCCCGGACTGCAGGAGGGAGCTGCTACTCTCCCCCCACTCCCTCCACTGGCTGCAGGAGGGACCCGCTACTCTCCCCCCCCCTCCCTCCACGGACTCGGGCTGGAGCACTCATACATACACACATACACACATACACACACACACACACACACACACACACACACACACACACAGGCACTCACGCACTCATACACACACACCGCGCGCACACACATGCAGGCACTCACGCACTCACACACACACACACACAGACAGGCACTCACACACACAGACCGCTAACCCCCCCCCCCCCCCCGCCGCAGTACAGGGCCCGCCGTAGCCGCAGCGCAGGGCCCCGCCACCCCTCACCCCCCCACAGCACAATGACTTCCCACCCCTTAACTTTGTCAAACAAAAGTCACAAGGCGTTGTACAGGCAAAATACATCTGTTAAAGTGCAGTTGTCTGTTTATTTCTATATAATAATTGTGTGCAGTGTGCAGTGTGTGTGCAGTGTGTGTGCAGTGTGTCAGTGTGTGCAGTGTGAGCAATGAGGAGTGTGTGTGCAGTGTACAGTGTGTGTGCAGTGTGTCAGTGTGTGCAGTGTGAGCAATGAGCAGTGTGTGTGCAGTGTGTCAGTGTGTGCAGTGTGAGCAATGAGCAGTGTGTGTGCAGTGTGCAGTGTGTGTGCAGTGTGTCAGTGTGTGCAGTGTGAGCAATGAGCAGTGTGTGTGCAGTGTGCAGTGTGTGTGCAGTGTGTCAGTGTGTGCAGTGTGAGCAATGAGGAGTGTGTGTGCAGTGTACAGTGTGTGTGCAGTGTGTCAGTGTGTGCAGTGTGAGCAATGCGTAGTGTGTGTGCAGTGTGCAGTGTGTGTGCAGTGTGTCAGTGTGTGCAGTGTGAGCAATGAGCAGTGTGTGTGCAGTGTGTCAGTGTGTGCAGTGTGAGCAATGAGCAGTGTG
Organism: Ascaphus truei; assembly: GCF_040206685.1. Classification (NCBI taxonomy): domain Eukaryota; kingdom Metazoa; phylum Chordata; class Amphibia; order Anura; family Ascaphidae; genus Ascaphus; species Ascaphus truei. Next base: position 194,883,215 of record NC_134483.1, on the reverse strand, counting down.
TGTGCAGTGTGCAGTGTGCAGTGTGTGTGCAGTGTGGCAGTGTGAGCAATGAGCAGTGTGTGTGCAGTGAGTGTGTGCAGTGTGTGCAGTGTTTTAAAAACGGGAGCCACGGGAAAACCGCGTTATAACCGAATCGCGGTATAACGAGGCGCGTTATAACGGGGTTTAGCTGTACCTAGATTTAGCAGACCTTTGAGGATCTACCCATAGAGGAGCTAAATCTATGTAAAGAGATGGGTTAAAAAAAATTGGGCAATGCAAAGCGTACTCTTGTATTGTGGGAATGATTGGATTGACTATGTTTTGTGTATTATGACTCTGATGTACTGTACAGCCAAGGACATATAGCAGAAAGTAAATTCTCAAGTATGCAATTTATGCAGAACTTTCACCAGCAGCAGAACAGTACACATTTATCAACAGATCTATGTTGTGAAAACTTGAGTCAAAGAACTACTTGATATGTACACAAATACGAATGAGTGTCAATTGCAAGTTACTGCATCAGACCTTGTTAGATCTAGTTCAAAGTGCAACCAACTAAACATAAGAGGATATATTTAGTTGTACCATATATATAAGTCTTTAAAACCTCAAGAGCTGTTATGCTTCAAAAGGAAACAAGAATAATATAATCTACACAGGAGTAGAGGAACTACTTTTTGTTGTGCATACTAAATCTGTAACATACTGTACAGTATATACAATACCAACATGTATAAACTGAGATTGGACTTCACCCCCATTAACACCTAGTTCCAGCCCTAGTAGCATGTGCATGTGTAATGGAGAAAGAAGACTTGCTTTGCTGATTTCATAAATGAAAAACCTTTTTTTTTTTTAAATATTTAAAGGCCTTATTCAATATAGTCTGAAGCGGTGGTTCAGGCAGTTTAAATTCGAATAACCTATTTACATCAATGGGGGTTTGGGCTGAAGATGTCCTGAATTGTCACTTCTGACTAGATTGAATTAGCCCCTAGGTATAGTCTAAATGCCTGACTCATAAAGGACAAAGGGGGCTATGCACTAAGCTCAATAGCTTTGCGTTCTGATTTGGCCAAAAAACAGGTTCGTTAAAAAGTGAAGCCGGGGACGCGATGCACTAAGACCTTGAGGCCATTTTTTAACGTACCTGCTCAAAATAGCTCAGAACAGCCACAGCGTATGTGTTGCTTTTTCCCCCCTGCTAGTGTTCTTTACCTTTCAGTTCGCTAGCTGATAGAAAAAAAAGCCGCATGTAACATTTGCATGGGATTTGCTATCTCCATGCAAGACTGTTACAGGCGATCGTACACTAAATAAAAACATTTTAATAATAGCGTACATGAGCAGAGGGTCTCCCGAGCTGAACTGCATTGGTTTCAGCTCTGAGGACCCCCTACTTCAGGAGTTACAGGCCCCGTTATGGGGTGCCGGTATCCCCTGCAGTTTAAAGCTCCCGCGTCACGTGACCGGGTTATATACATTCTGCAGGGGATACCGACACCCCATAAAGGGGCCTGTATCTCCTGAAGTAGGGGGTCCTCGGACCTGAAACCAATGCGGTTCAGCTCAGGAGAACCCCTGCACATCTACACTTGTATTAAAACACACATAACAATAAACAATAATTCATTAGCTATCCGCTATGGTAATGAAGCAGCATTAATGTATTTTAAATAATAGTGTGCGGGAACAGGGGGTCCCCTGAGCTGAACCGCATTGATTTCTGCCTCAGAGACCCCCTGCTTCCCGAGTTACAGGCCCCGGAATGGGGCATCGTGTGCCAGTGCCACCGCCATCTTTATAGCGTCCAAGACGTGACGTGGGCTCTATAAAGATGGAGTCCGCACTGGCACCGATGCCCAAACCGGGGCCTGTAACTCGGGAAGCAGGGGGTCTCTGAGGCAGAAATCAATGCGGTTCAGCTCAGGGGACACCCTGCTCCCGCACACTATTAATAAAAATACATTAATGCAGCTTCATTACCTTAGCGGATAGCCGCTAAGGAATGAAGGGGTTAAGGCACATTAGCATGTTTATTGGGGACAATTGCCCCCAATAAACAACACACATCCCCCCGCCCCCTAACACATACAGTACTGTAATGGGCAAAATTACTATTATCCACATATGGATAATAATGCATTTGCCCATTTTAAATACATATAAATTACAATAAATACAGTTAAAACATTTAACACTTACGATTTACAGGCATCCACGATGAAGGCCGTCTTCATCCTCATCTTCATTCTGCCCATGCCCCTCCGGTGCTGCAAAACATGCACAACAATCACAATAGCCAATGTAATGTCCCCTAACCCCTTAATCACCATAGCGGTTATTAACCGGTACAGTCATTAAGGGGTTAACCCACCCTCACCCACCACTCGGGAGGCCTACATACCCTCCCCCACTAACCCCTCACCCTGTGAGGCCTAACGACATCCACCCACTACCCACAAGGGAGGCCTACCCACATACCCTTGGGGCCAATACACCCCCTCCCAACACATACAGTACAATAATGTGCAAAATAACTATTATCCAGATATGGATAATAGATTATTTGCCCATTATGAAACACATAAAACATGCATAAATCAACACATGAATTTTTAATATTAAAATCGCCACATTGCATGTTACAATTCATCCAGCATCTATTGCAAATATAAGCCAACAAATCAGCAGCTCCACAAATGTATATGAAATGTCATACAATTGCATAGAGTGTGTACATGATGCAATTAATCTGTGCATCATGTAACACTAAGCAAAATATATGTAACAATAAAATACACTATGAACAATGTCCCCTAACCACCAATGCCATCCTGAAAATCAATTAGAAACTAACCAACATCAATACAATTAGCATCAATCAATTAATCCATTTCCTCAAACAATTAAAATACAATACAAATCAATTATACAATTCCCTATTCAATTGCTAAAGCCAAACCATTGCCAAAACATTTCTAATTTAAAGTAACCACCATCATTCTAATCTTACTACCATAAAGAAGCCATTACCTAAATACAAATTACATTATTCACAACAATGTCAAAATAAAGATGCTAAATACATTATCCCTACATGAAAAGAACCTAAACATGAGCCAAACAATCAATTATTATCCTGTATGTACAGTATATCCATACAGATAGACAAACATAACATACAGGGGCAATAATAGAGCATAAAATACGAAGCATTTACATACAAAATTCATATACAATACACCCATTCAGTGTCCGTGAATGTATGTATATACATATATACATTAACGTGCATTAAATGGGACTGAAAAAATAAAAGACATGAATCAAAAATCATAAAAACCTGTAAAAGTAAAAATAATAAACTTTTCTTTTGTTTACTCACCATTAGATGCCCACTCACCGAAATCCAAGTGACCCGGAAGCACAGGAACCAATCCACAGGTAAGCCATAAAATAAAAAACCATAATAAATCCACGTCTGTGTCTTCTTTCTTCTTTGGGGTCTTCTGGGGTCTTCTTCCATCTTCTTACCCTTCTTCTCTTCTTAGGAGGGGAGATGTTCCCTCCTCGGCGACTAGCTTAAAAATGAGGCGACATAGGCTTTTATAGGCCTATGACGTCACATTTTGGTCAAATGTTTCCCACGGTCCTGATTGGGCCGTGAAAAACATGTGATTTGGCCGATGAAAAAAAAATGATGACGTCATTTAAAGGCAATGAAAGCACAGCCAATCAGAATGGCTTTGCTTCAATTGCCTTTAAAATGACGTCATTAAAAGAAACATGGCTGGTCTCACATGGTACGGTAGCCAATCAGAGCGTGGGAAATACTTCCCAACTCTGATTGGCTCTAGTACCATGTGACAGGCTTTCAAAGACGTCACATCCGTTCTCCCCCAAGCCTCTGTCACATGGTCTACTAGAGCCAATCAGAGATGGGATGTATTTCCCACGCTCTGATTGGCTACCGTACCATGTGAGACCAGCCATGTTTCTTTTAATGACGTCATCTTAAAGGCAATTGAAGCAAAGCCATTCTGATTGGCTGTGCTTTCATTGCCTTTAAATGACGTCATCATTTTTTTTTCCATCGGCCAAATCACATGTTTTTCACGGCCCAATCAGGACCGTGGGAAACATTTGACCAAAATGTGACGTCATAGGCCTATAAAAGCCTATGTCGCTTCATTTTGAAGCTAGTCGCCGAGGAGAGAACATCTCCCCTCCTAAGAAGAGAAGAAGGGCGTGGCGTAAGAAGACGGAAGAAGCCGGAGAAGACCCCAAAATACCCCAAAGAAGAAAAGAAGACCCCAAGACAGATGGGAAGGACTACAAATAGAAGAAAAAGACACAGACGTGGATTTGTAATGGTTTATTATTTTATGGTTTACCTGTGGATTGGTTCCTGTGCTTCCGGGTCGCTTGGATTTCGGTGAGTGGGCATCTAATGGTGAGTAAACAAAAGAAAAGTTTATTATTTTTACTTTTACAGGTTTTTATGATTTTTCATTCATGTTTTTTATTTTTTCAGTCCCATTTAATGCCCGTTAATGTATATATGTATATACATACATTCACGGACACTGAATGGGTGTATTCTATGTGACTTTTGTATTGTATTGTATGTCTTTATTTATATAGCGCCATAAATGTACATAGCGCTTCACAGTAGTAATACATATCATATAAATAACAAATAATATAAATAACAGATCATGGGAATAAGTGCTTCAGACATAAAAGTAACATTAAGGAAGAGGAGTCCCTGCTCCGAGGAGCTTACAATCTAATTGGTAGGTAGGGAGAACGTACAGAGACAGTTGGAGGGAATTCTAGTAAGTGCGTCTGCAGGGGGCCAAGCTTTATGTATCATGTGTCCATGATTATCCAGTGCTATTGTATGGAAATGCTTTGTATTTTATGCTGTATTATTGCCCCTGTATTTTATATATATATCTATCTATATGGATAGACATACAGGGATAATAATTGATTGGTTTGCTAATGTTTATGTTCTTTTCATGTATGGCTAGTTTATTTATCAGATTTATTTTGTCATTGTTGTGAATAATGTAATTTGTATGTATACTGGCGACACACTTTATTGAAGTGTGGCCAGTTCCGCAAGCCGGGAGATTTCCCGGCTTGCAAGTGGCAGCCCCTCGGCGTGCCTCCCCGAGGGAGCCCTGGTGTCCCGCGATGTGGGGGACGGCGGCAGGGGGTTCCGGGGGACCCGGCGGACCCGGAGAGGAGAGGGGGAAGCCGCGATCGGCGGGCCTCTCCTCCGCTGCTTCGGCGCGCGCCCGGCACCCTCCGGCGCGCGCCAGGTAACTGCTGTGGCCGAGAACGGGCAAATACTCGAATAAACTCGGCCGCAGCAGTAGTTAAAGGTTCATTGTAATGGCTTCTTTATAGTACTTACATTAGAATGATGGTGGTTACTTTAAATTAGAATTGTTTTGGCAATGGTTTGGCTTTAGGAATTGAATAGGGAATTGTATAATTGATTTGTATTGTATTGTAATTGTTTGAGGAAATGGATTAATTGATTGATGCTAATTGTATTGATGTTGCTTAGTTTATAATTGATTTTCATGATGGCATTGCTGCTTAGGGGACATTGTTAATATTGTATTTTATTGTTACATATATTTTGCATAGTGTTATATGATGCACAGATTAATTGCATCATGTACACACTCAATGCAATTGTGTGACATTTCATAGACATTTGTGTAGCTGCAGTTTGTTTTTTTTATATTTGCAATGGCTGCTGGATTTATTTTAACATGCACTGTGGTGATTTTAAGATTAAAAATGCATGTTTTGATTTATGCATGTTTTATATGTTTAAAAATGTGCAAATAATCTATTATCCATATCTGGATAATAGTTATTTGGCACATTATTGTACTGTAGGTGTTGGGGGGGGGTGTATGTATAGGTCCGGTTTATTTATTTTACATTCAGGGTTGGTCCCTTGGTTCTGCGTGAGACCTCTGGAGACCACCTGCGGTATCCTCGGGTATCTCACGGGTATCAGGCTGGTGGTTCCACGGGTGACACCTGCGGGGATGAACCGGTGGCCTCACATCTGTGGGGGCTCCGCGGACCCGTAGTGTGCGGGGAAGAACCGGTGGTCCCACATCCGTGAGCACTCGTGAGTTCCGCAGACCCCCGTGAGAACCACCCGCGGCCCGCAGACACCTGTGGGTCTGACCCGGGGCTCCCAGACATCCGCGGGCCTACCGTGGGGACCCAATTGTGGCCCACATTGACCCAAGGAGACCACCTGGGGGCCATGGCGCTTGGCGGGACCCACCAACAGGCCTCCAGAACCTGTGTGAAACAAGTTGCTGGTACCCTGTAGGTCTGTCAGGTAACCCGCCAGCCCGCCGGGAACTTGCGTGGGGCTGGGGTATGAACCCTGTATGTAAAAGGATAAATCATGTATTTATGGGGGGGAACAGGGGGTGGGTAATGTATTTAATAAATAGAATTATGTTTATTGTGGGGCTGTGTATTGTTTTTATTGTGGGTACTGGGGTGGGGGGAGGGGGTATTGGCCCCAAGGGTATGTGGGTAGGCCTCCCTTGTTGGTAGTGGGTGAGGGTGGTTAGGCCTCACGGGGTGGGGGGTTAGAGTGGGAGGGTATGTAGGCCTCCCGAGTGGTGGGTGAGGGTGGGTTAACCCCTTAATGACTGTAGCGGTTACTAACCGCTATGGTGATTAAGGGGTTTGGGGACATTACATTGGCTATTGTAATTGTTGTGCATGTTTTGCAGCACCGGAGGGGCATGGGCAGAATGAAGATGAGGATGAAGACGGCCTTCATCGTGGGTGCCTGTAAAAGGTAAGTGTAATATGTTTTGACTGTATTTATTGAATGTTATATGTATTTAAAATAGCCAAATGCATTATTATCCATTTGTGGATAATAGTAATTTTGGCCATTACTGTATAGTATGTGTTAGGGGGTGTATTTAGTTATAATTCTTGTTTATTATTTTTGGAGGTGCAACATTGGTACTGCAGGCCCGCGGGCACCCGGGACTCCCGCGGGGACCCCGGGATGGCCGCGGGGACCCCCGGACTCCCGGACTCCCGCAGGGACTCCCGCAGGGACCCCCGCACTCCCGCGGGGACCCCCGCTTGGTGAGCTGGGGACCCCCGGAAACCCGCGGGGTCAGCCGGGGACACCCACGCGACCCCCGGGCTCCGTCGGGACCCCCGCGTGGTCAGCCGGGGACACCCGCCGGCCTGCTGTATGGGTTTTGCGCATGCAAAATTAAAAAGCAAGAATTTTTTCTATGTCCAGATTTCTTTGCGTCTACTCTGACCTGGCGTGTTCTGATCAACGCAACTTTCGTGTTTGCTAAGGTTGCGTTGCTTAGTGCATCCCGCTTAAGGGCAGAATTTCACGCAAACAGGGTTGCAAACGAGCAAAGTTGGACTTAGAAAAAATTCCTGAAAAAAGTCATTTTTAGATCGCAAAGTGCCTGTTTGCGTTGCTTAGTGCATCGGGTTGAGCCAAAAATCACGATCGAAGAGCACTTTGCGGTCTAAAAGTGACTTATCACATGGCTATTGTTGGTATGTATAAAGTGCCTGTATATTTTTTTTGCCATCTACATAAGATTTCAGAAATGTGTTAAATTGAAAATATAACGGCCAGATGATGCATCTCATATATATGTGTGCAGAGGTAAGTGCTCCTCAAACTAGAGATGGTTGAAATTTGATTTGCAGGTTTATTTGTTTTTAAACTGTAATGAAGTTGCGAATATAAGAAAATGCAAAACCAAAAGTGTTGTGGCAAACTCAAATTTGTGTGACAAATTCGCCCAGCTCTGCCTCTAACCATACACTAGCCCATGTTAAAAATGTCTTTCTAAGCATTTAAAGGTACAATTTCACAATGACCAGAAACTTTTGGTAAATAATTAAATAGACTCATTGTTTTCCCTAAATAAATCTAAACATGCTAATAGCAAAGGTTTGGTTGCTTTCCTTTTGGAGGGGGGGGGGGGGTTAATTGCAACGTGAATTTCTGAGGGGCTTATGAAGGGAGAAGTGTTTTATTACCTTTAACCGTCTTTTCCTTAGCAAAGAGCCAATAAAAATAAGGGGGGGAGGAAGAGAGGATTGTGGCTCTGCCTTCACATATTTAGCATGTTGTGACATCCGAAAAAAGGGAACAGTCAGAGGAAATGAAACCCCTTCCATATTTGATTATAGGGGGGTGTTTGCTTTTAAATGTTGGATTATTTTTTGACTTTTGATTTTGAATGATGCAGTTTATTTGGATATTTATTTTATTTATTCATGGTTTTATTTTGGTGTTTTAATTGTTAATTCAGGTCTTTATTTTGGATTTGATTAATTGATTGGTGGTAATTTTTTTTATTTTATTTTTTCAAACGGTTTTTATTAGGCATATTTATTTATACATACATTGGGTTACGTTACATTTCTGGCCTAATACAAATAGATTTTCCTTGTCGGTTAGGGGGGGGGGGGAGAAAGCACACTCAGGGCCACTTTATGGTCCATGAGGTGTAGAGAAAGAGAGAAAAAGTATGGTGAGAGAGAGGGGGCGAGGAGTTGGGGAGGTGGGGGGGGGGGTGGGAGAGTGGTCATCCCTCCCCTCGTCCGGCCGCTCCGCTTCTAATCTCCTCCAACCCTTAACTGTTTCTGTTATGGTGCAAGGGATTCTATTCTGAGTCTTTCTAGTGAATTATCCAGGGTTCCCAGATTTTATAAAACCCTTCGGTAAATCGTTTTAGAAAAGCCGTAAATTTTTCCATCCTCATGACCTCATTGAGTCTATTTTTCACTTGTTGTTTTGTGGGGGGGCGCTGTCTTCTTCCAAGAGTACTGTATGCTACCGAGCATCTTGCTGCTGTCAGAATAAAGGAGATTAATTTCCATACTGGGTGATCGATCTCCTCTATCGGTCTGCCCAGTATGAAGACCAGTGGATCCATAGGGATTGTGAGACCTGTGATCTCTTTTATTAAATCTTGTATTATAAGCCAGTATTTTTTAATCTCTGGACATAGCCACCAGATATGGGCCATGTCCCCTCTATGTCCACAGCCTCTCCAGCATAGGTCGATGCCAGAGGGTAGATTTGCTTTAGTCTCACTGGGGTAAGATACCAGTGATACATTATTTTATAAACATTCTCCTTCAGCGTGGTACATATGGATGTTCCTGAGGCCGCGTCCCATATGTCTTCCCAGTCCTCCCGGTCTATAACTATGTTCAATTCCGCTGCCCACTTGAGCATATAGTCGTGTGCGGTTGGGTTTGCCGGATTCTCCATGCCAGCATATATTTGCGTTATTAGACCTTTTTGATGTGTTCCGTCCTGGCACAGTTTCTCGAATTTTGTGGGAGGGGGAAATTTCAATGTTGGGGACATTTTTTGTAGGAAGTGTCGAATTTGGAGAAATTTGAATGTATCTAGGTGAGGTACCTTCAATTTGGTGCGTAATTCTTGGAGACTCAGGAACTGTCCGTCGCTCAGCAGATCCGCGATCACCCTGACCCCCAATGATTTGAATATGTCTAATTGTTTCGTCTCGCATCCTGGGGGGAATTTTGGATTGTTGAATAGTGGGGTTAGCTGTGAACTGAGGGAGGAGAGCTGGTATTTAATTTTAGTTTTCGTCCATATATCCCATGTGTGTCTCATCGCTCCCAGTTCGAATTTAGGCGCCATATCAGTGCCCCTGTCACCGCACCAAAGATAAGCTGGCAGAGAAGGCGTTCTGGAGTATTGAGATTCAATTGCTAGCCAACAGAGCTGGTCTGGGTCCGAGTTCCACATGACTGCCTGTCTTAATTGGGCTGCCTGATAATATTTAGCTATGTCTGGGACCCCAATCCTCCTTTTGTCCTGGGCGCCATAAGAACCGACCTAGATACCCAGGGTCTCTTCCCTTGCCAGATAAATTGAAAATTTTTGTTCTGGATAGTTTTTAGTTCAGAGCCAGGAATATGGATCGGGAGTGTCTGGAAGAAGTATAATAATCTAGGGAGTATATTCATTTTTACTGAGATCATCCTCCCGATCCATGAGATCTGGTAGTTTTCCCAATTATCCAGGTCTTTTTTAATTTTCTTAAAGAGGTTTGGGTAGTTATTTTGGTAGAGAGAGCCGTAGTTCTTTGATACATGTACTCCCAGGTATTTGATGTATGAAGGGCTCCACTTATAATTAAAGTTTTGTTTCAATGTCTGCATCTCTGGCTCTGATAAATTTAGGTTGAGGGCTTCTGATTTGTCACTATTCATTTTATAACCTGATATTTTACCAAATTCTCTTAATTCCTTGTGGAGATTGGGTAGAGAGATCTGGGATTGTGTTAACGTTAGGATAACATCATCTGCGAATAACAAGACTTTATAGTTTTTTTCCGCCAATCGGTACCCCCTGTATGTTTATGTTGTCTCGTATTCTAGACCCCAAAGGTTCAATTGTTAAGGTGAACTGGAGGGGAGATAGGGGGCAACCCTGTCTTGTTCCATTTGTTATACTGAATTTCTTAGCGGATCCGCCCGGGAGTTTCACCACCGCAGTTGGGCTGCGGTATAGCGCTCGGACCCCCTCTAGGTATTCCTCTTTGAAGCCGAATTTCTGCATTGTTTTGTTAAGAAATAGCCAATCGATTCTGTCGAACGCCTTCTCTGCATCTAAGCTTAACAAAACCGCTTTGGTAGCTGTGAGGTGGGCATGATCAACAGTATTGATAATTTTGCGGGTGTTATCTGAGGCTTGTCTGCCTGAGACAAACCACACCTGGTCGTTGTGTATTAGTCTCGGTAATATCGGATTCAGTCTATTTGCCAGGATTTTGGGTAATTTTGTTTTAATTAGTTTTTATTTTGAGATTGTTTTGAATGCATTGAATCTTGTTTGTGATTGTTTTTTTTAGGTTGACCATTGACTGGCATAGTGTTAGATCAAGCTCATATAATATGGGAATGATGTACCCACTGTTCCATTGAATTATTTTATTGGCATTAGTAATGTGTTGATTTTGCAATGGAATGTGTTTTTATTTGGGCCTGTTTTTTTATTCCTTCACTATTTATTGCTATTGTGGGAAATCATGCCCATATTATATGAGCATGATGTACCCACTGTACCAATGAATGGGTGAATGGTGGGGGTAGTTGCCTTGGAAGGGTGGTTAGGCCTCCTGGGTGGGTAGTGGGAGAGGGTGGGTTAACCCCTTAATTATTATAGCAGTTACAAACTGCTACGGTGATTAAGTGGTTAGGGGACATTAGATTGTATTTTTTATTGCATGGTTTGTGGCAACGGAGGACATGGATGGTGATGAAGATGAGGACGGCCTTCATCATGGCAGCCTGGCAGGGGTGAGTGCAAGTTTTATTTACTTTATTTCTGCTTGTTAATGTTTTATTTTAAATGGGCAAATGCACTATTATCCATATCTGGATAATAGTAATTTTGCACATTATTGTACTGTATGTGTTAGGGGGTGGGGGGGAAAGGAGGGGTATTTATTTAAAAGTAATGACTGTTGTGTTTTTTTTGGGCCCAGCATAGGTACCGCAGGCCAGCGGGGACGCCCGGACTCCCGTGGGGATCACCCGAGGGCCCCGAAATCCGCGGGGATCACCCATGCATGGGCCCTGGACTCCCACGGGAACACCCGTGACACCCGCCGGCCTATTGTGTTAATTGTGTGGTGAAAAAAATGTGAACAATGATTTTATTCATGGCTCCATTTCTTTTGCACCCGCCTTTAGCTGGTGAAAGATTCTGGCGTGCTTTTAAAGTACGATTCACATATCGCTGCTTTGATCGGACGATTTTTTTTCACATTTTGGGGGGTGAAAAAATGCCTTTTCAGGCTGATAAAGTACTGTTATCACTGCTTAGTGAATCGTGCAGCAGGCAGTTTCCTGAGTTAACGTCTTATTCGCTAAGCTAATTATATGCAAAATGACCAGGCACATTTGCACAGGCTAAATGTCACGTTATCGCTGCGTTAACTTAATTAAACGTTATGTGTGTCAAGTCTTGGTAATATTCCTACTTAGAGCCTGAAACAAGTCTTTTGCTGAGAGAGAGAGAGAGAGAGAGAGAGAGAGAGAGAGAGAGAGAGAGAGAGAGAGAGAGAGAGAGAGAGAGAGAGAGAGAGAGAGAGAGAGAGAGAGAGAGAGAGAGAGAGAGAGAGACTACTAGAATTTAGTGAATAGGGAATGACAATACACCTCATATGCATCTCATTATCACTAACGTCCATTATAGTGAATGCTATGCTCTTTATGGGAGAAAACATGACTAAACATTACATTATGAACTTTAGTGAATACAACATTACCATAAACGTGATGTTAAGTAACATAATAGTGTATAGTAAATCTGAGCCTTTAAAGGTTCAAAAATAATGTAACCTTACTTATAGGTATCATATTTGCACCTTTAATGAGAAGGAATAGATTTGATGTGCTTGATCCAAAAAAAAACTTAGCCCATAGTGAGTGTACAATATACTGTGCACATAACAAAGAAAATAATGTAAATCTCATAGCAGAGGATTGACTAAACCTGTTATGTTACCTAAAACCGGATCAGGTCTTATGTTCCATGATTCAACGTATTTACTAAGCTAATTGCAAAAAGAACATCTGTACTAAATCACATACGCATACTCTTAACATCACAGTGTTTTAGGATAAAGTGTTATCTTTAAGCACAGCGCTGTTATCCAGACCTGGAATTTAGAGCTTTTGTTGAAAAGAAGAGAGAGATGAGAGGGGAGGGAAATATACTTTAAGTTATAGATAAACCTGGTGTTACTCTCATCCAGACCCTGAAGCAGCTCTTTAGCTGTGTCTGGATAGGGGTAATGCCAGATTTAGCTATGATTTAAGCAATATAACGTTATTTCTCCATGTTACCTTAACAGAGATTAGTGATTAGGATATGATGTGCGTCATTTGCAGTTCAATATTACTAACGTTCATTATACTGTAGTTGTCGCTATTCTAATTAAGGGATGAACGGTAGTGAATACAGCGTAATTTAGGTTAGCATTGTTAAATAGCCTAACAGAGCTTAGTGAATCCCACCCACAGTGAGTTCAAATCCAGTTTTACCCCGGGGGCATGATTTACTGTATACCCAGTGACCACTTTTGAATGAAATTATTAAAATCATTGGCCTATTCACTAAACCTCGATACGTTCAGTGCATTGCGATTTTGCATGTTCTTATCGCACTATAAAAAATGTGTTTCAAAACGATATTCACTAAGAAAAATCACAAGTTTATTTTTCTTGTTTGTTTTTCCATGTCTCATCGCACTTAAACTGTTCGCTTAAACTGCAGCCTAGAAGAGCCGCACTGAGAGAGCTGCATCTTCGTGCACAGTTCTTAAAGGCGATCATGCTGTTTTAATGTTTATTTTAATAATATTGTAGCAGGGCGTCTCCTGAGCTGAACTGCAATCATTTCAGGTTCGGGGACCCCCTGCCTCCCGAGTTACAGGCCGAGTCTGGCCTTGAGAATGTTACGAGTATGAGGTGCCGGTATCTCCTGTGCATTTAAATCTCTCGGTCACGTGAAGAGGGAGATTTAAACAATGCAGGAGGATATCGGCACCCTATAATGTTGCCTGTAACTAATGTGAAATTAATGTGGTTCAGCTCAGGTGACCCCCTGTTACAATACCATGTTATTAAAATTAAATTAAAAAAAATCTTCATTACCGTAGCAGCTAGCTATGTATTTGGGGGTGAAGGTTTTTTAAATGTATTGGGGGGGGGGGGGGGTTGTATGTATTTGGAGGGTGAGGGGAGTTGTATGTATTTGGGGGGTATTTTTTAAGTATTTGGGGGTGTTGTATGTATTTGAGGGTTGGGGTTATATGTATTTGGGGGTGTTTTTTTTTTTAATGTATTTAGAGAGTGGGGATGCTGTATGTATTTGGGGGATGTTTTTTTCCATCATTGATTCTCCTTGTGCTTCACTGTCTTGTTCAATGGGAGCCGGGGGGGTTAATTCCTCTGCCTCCGGGTCCAACTCAATATCATCATCTCTTTCTCTGCCTGAGGCCCTACTGGCCGCATTGGGGAAACCTGTTGAGGGGAAGGTAGTTCTTCCCTATCCAGGATATTAGATGATGCCCTAGCATTCTCTCTCCTGGATATCCCTCATCGCTGTCCTGCATACAGTGGATTAGTACCAGAACCCTGTCCTCTCTTCAATTTATCACTACTCCTGGGTCGATTTGCTTCTCTTGGAATATTTTCTCTCTCAGGCCAGCATACTAACTGACCTATTGGAAAAAGGAGGTTCACATAAGGCCTTTTTGGGCCTTACTCGATAGACTGGAAGTCCTTGTAGTTTTTCTACTACCGCATAAGGCTCTGGTTTCCAGCGATTCACTATTTTGTGTTTACACCCTGATTCCGGATAAGGACTCTATCCCGTACTTGTAATTCTTGACTGTGCACTATTTTGTCATAGCTTTTATTTCCACGGTTCCATGGTTATTCGTATCAGCCGCAGTAGTGGCCAGCCTGTATGTGTCTTGTAACAGTTCCCTGAGTTTCTGTATATATTGCATGTATGTGGTCGGGAAAGTAGCATCTGCTGCCACTCCAAAACAAAGATCGATGGGTAATCGGACTTCCTGTCCAAACATTAAGTAATAGGGTGAATACCCGGTGGAGTCATTCTTGGTGCAGTTATACGCATGGACTAGGTGGTGCACACCTTGACGTATCGTTATTTCCCTTCATTATTTAGGGTATCCATCATATTTAATAGGGTCCTATTGAATCTCTTGGGTTGCGGATCCCCCTGTGGTTGGAAAGGCTTAGTTCTGGATGTCTTTATACCACAGATGCGCAGTAATTACTTGATGAGTCGGCTTTCAAAATCCCATCCTTGGTCAGAGTATCATGGCCGGCAATCCATAATGGACTACATATTTCTCCTAGAGCACTTTGGTGACTGTAGTGGCTCTTTGGTCCTTTGTTGGAAATGCCTGTGCATGCCGGGTGAAATGGTCCATGACCACTAAAATATTACTGGTGTTCATGTTCATGCTCTAGAAACAAGAAGGCCATGCAGACCAGGTCCAGTGGTCCACTGCTGGTGTTAGGTAAAGTCTTTCCAGGCACACACCTTTCAAGGTTCTTACAATATTCCTCGACATCCCGCACCATCCTGGGCCAATAGAATCGATATTTCACTAATCCCATTGTTTTGTCTGTGCCCAAATTCCCATGGTCCTCATTCAGGGAACATAGGACCATTTGTCTATACCGGGACAGGAGTAGTAGTTTCTTAGTTACCAGGTGCTATGACTTTTTAGCAACTCTGAACGTTACCCCACTCTTAAGCGTTGAAGAGAAGCTTGTGGGGAGCGCAGGTGTCACCATATATATGCAAAGGAAAAATAAATATAGTGTGGTATGTCTAAACAGGTACAGCAATCAACACAGGAATCATGAATGGGAACTCACATTCTGCCAGTTGTAATACAGCATTTGAAACAGCAATAGATGCAGTGGATGGATTCAGCACTGTGCAGGGGGGTCTGGCTTGTGGACACTCCCTGATGTCAGCAGGACAACCCTCAATAGAATGAAAAAGACGACTCTAGTGCAACATTGTATGTTCAGTAATGATATATTGAAAATAGGCAATTACTATTGCACTTACATGAGCAACATGTGCTTAGACACATACAGTAAAAATCGATGCGCAGCATTGGTGTGTGTCATCCCCCTCACTCCTGAAGTTGCGTCGCGTCACTTCCGGTCCGGCCCGTCGCGTCACTTCCGGTTTCGTCGGCGATCGCAGAATGGGTCAAAACGGGTTCTGGGGTATGCTGGGCACACGTCTGGACTGCTGCAAGGTTCACTCAACGCGTTTCGCTGGCGTGGCAGCTTCGTCAGGAGTCCGATCGACTATATATATATATATCATTCGTGAACATACAATGTTGCACTAGAGTCGTCTTTTTCATTCTATTGAGGGTTGTCCTGCTGACATCAGGGAGTGTCCACAAGCCAGACCCCCCAGCACAGTGCTGAATCCATCCACTGCATCTATTGCTGTTTCAAATGCTGTATTACAACTGGCAGAATGTGAGTTCCCATTCATGATTCCTGTGTTGATTGCTGTACCTGTTTAGACATACCACACTATATTTATTTTTCCTTTGCATATATATGGTGACACCTGCGCTCCCCACAAGCTTCTCTTCAACATTCAAGAAAGGAGAAAACTGGAACTTCTCCAAAGAGGGTTGAGCAGCAAAGTTTGCAATTATTATCATATTTGAGCACACTTATATATATCACATATCTTTATTATTTGATTTATTTATTTATTTTCACCTTCATTAGTAGCGCCTCACAATTTCTGTTTTGCACTTCCCACTCTTAAGCACAAGGTTTTCCATTGTTTTACAAAAAGTCGACTTTCTGGGTGTTTTCCGATGACTGCCTGGGCCGATATCTGGTCCCTCAGGACTGACCACACTTCTTTCAAGCCATGGTCTGTCTGTTGTGATCAAGATAGATCCTGTCGGTTTAGTCGGGGCAACCCCTCCATAGTCAACTCTGCGGGGTGAGCATAGACTAAGGGTACCCAAGTAGGAGAAATCCCCAGACGGTCGGTCACTATTCAGTTTTGCAGTTGTGACCTGTCTTGGCACTTCTATTTGCTTGCACAATGTGTGTACTTCAGCTGTGGAAATGTCTCTCCAATGCCCATCCTTGATTAGAGCATCCAGTGAATTTACATGTCCAGATCAATATTTTGTTTCCCCGGGTCAGTACTTTACACTGAAGTTGTAAGTAGTCAATTCTGCCAACCACTTGTGACCCGTGGCATCCAGCTTAGCTGATGTTATTATTCTAATATAAGTAAGGGGATTCTTGCCTGTGTTTACAACCAAAGTGGCTTTATACATGTAGTCATTTAGTTTGTCCACTACCGCCCATTTCAATGTCAAAAACTGTAGTGTGTGCATCAGATAATTTTTTTCTGATGGCACTAACCCCCGACTTACGAATGCTACTGTATTAGTCTCTCAGGGTGCTCTTGGTACAGCACTGCTCCCAACCCATCTAGACTGGCATCTACGTGCAGGCTTTTGTGGATCTGCAAATGTGAGTACATGTGCCTTCATAAGGCGGGCCTTTATTGCTTGGAAAGTCTCTTCGCACTTACGAGTCCATCTATTTTCAAATGGCTCGTTCATTTTAAAATAGTCTTGACTGGTGGCCCCTTTGGCCATGCTACATCCTTTTGGTGGTGGATAACCTTTTGTCAACTGTTGCAATGACTGTACTATGGCCTATAAGTTGTTGCTGTCTTTTCTTTATCATGCTAGCTCATCTGGTAATATCCACTGCGAAGATCCAAGACTGAAAATATTTGCTCCTAGTGAGGCAATCCAATGCATCTTCTATACGCTGCATGGTGTCCTGGTCTGGAATGGTCCTTTTGTTCAATGTGCGGTAGTCAATGCACATTCTCACTGCTCCACTTTTTGTTCAAGCCACCCCTCTGGGAGATGCATACAGGATCCTGAATTTGGAGATTATGCCCGCTCCCATTTATTCCTGAAGGTGTCTTCTCAAATCCTCCCCATCAGCCGGGGTCAATCTCCGTGACCTTTCCATAAAAGGGCGAGCATTGTGAAGTCGAATCTGGTGTTCCACTCCATGGGCTTTTCCTACATCCCATTCTTGAGTGGATAAAACATCTGCTACAGATCATTTTATATTGTAGCCATTTCTTCCAGTGTTCTGGAGCAGGACTGTCTTACTGCTGCGACACACTTTATTCGAGCAAATACCCAGTTTGTACCTGGCAGATACCTGGAATGCGCCGCTCCTCACCTCTGACAAGCCCTGTTGCGTTTGCCTTCCCAGCCATGGTTCATGCCTGGCTGACGGGCGGCTGATCTGTTAAATGATAATGATTAGGATTTAATAGGCTGCAATGCTTTGCGTGTCTACCAGATGGCATAAATTCATGAATTGTAATGCAGTATATATATATACTGTGCAGTATTGCAGCCAGCGGGAATAAAATGCTTCAATCCCTGCCTGGAAAATAACGCAATGCACTCGGGCAGAAAACAGTCACAAACCTCAATACACCCGAGTATACCCGAATTCGTGGGACTAGCCGAGCTCGAATAAAGTGTGTCGCCAGTGTAAAATATGAACATGACAGGATTCAGTCTTCTTCATTGTGATTTTCTTGTCCCTTCAGGACCCATCCCTTTGGCACTATACAGTGCCTTTCGTATCCAGAAATCATTGGCAGTCTCATTTGTTACTTCCACTCCTATATTATCTGTTTTTCGTTTCTGTATGGACAGCACTCTGGTCTTTACTAATAGTCCCCCAGGGTAGCCTCCATGGGGTGGCTTTCAATCATGACAGTGGTGCCTTCTATGTTCGTCTTGAGTTTCAGTTTTCCAGTTATCTTCTGTACACTGTTGGGGGGCACTCATATTGAATGGGATCCTACCCACATAATTTCCCCCCAAGGGCCCCTCACTCTAAGACTCCTTTTCCTCCATCCACTGATAAGCCTTCAAACACAAAGGGTGGATGGTCAATGTCCGACCATAGTCATTGCCACCCATGGTCTGGCACCACTTAACTAATTGTCCAAAGATGTTTGAGTCTGTGCCAAATAGCCCCGTCTTCTTTGCTGCGAACTTCAGGGTATGTGAGGGCCACTACCGTCAATTGTCCTTCCACTCCCATTACTTTATAGGGAAATTCAAGCTTCACCACTACATACCCTAGATAAGGGTAGCTGACTTCACTGAGGCCTCAAACGACTAAGCCTTCCAATGGTTTTATAAGGCAGGTGTTTTAAGTACAGATCGTACCATGGCTTGAAGATGATGAATACTTGGGATCCACTGTCCAGCAGGCTGTTGCATACTTGTCCCTCAATCTTCACTTTTACTCACGCTGAGGGCCGCTGTAGTCCCTGGGCAAAGAGTGAAGTAAAATAGTCTCTTGCAGGGGCTGTTCAGATGGAGCCTCTCTGCACCCGGGACCCAGTATGCTCCTTCACTGGGTCTCATGCTCGTTTCCTGACTGTGGCTGGGAGTGGATGAACTGCTTAATCCCCTGCTGTGGATTCTCTCGATTTTTGCAATGGTGGGCGTAGGGGCCATCTTCTCCACACCTATAGTAGTAATCTGACCCTTCACTTTTGGGCTCAGAGCTCCTCCACGTTTTTTCTCTTCTCTAGTTGTCAATTCCATACAGGGTTGCCACTCTGCTTCTTGGTTTTCCCGTTCATTCTTAATAGAGGCATCCTCCATTCGCTTGGCAGTTGTCAATGTTGGCATTGCACTGGATAATTCACCCGTCTTGCTCAATTTTGAACCACTCTGTCTGTCTGGGATCGCTCCTCATGGTGGCCCCTTTTGTACTGGTCCAGTCCCAGCAGTACTATTTCTGGATCCCCACGACTACTGTTAGACATATTCTTACCAAAACGCAGCGGGCATGAGTGGAGCACCATCCGTTCCTCCTCATGTCTTATCTCTTTCAATAGTTCTAGGAATTTTCTGAGTCCTATATAGAGGGCAATGACATCTCCTTGAGGTACTCCCCGAATCAGTTGCACCACTTGGACACAGTGGACCCGGTTAGATGTAACACCTTTATTCCACACCACTTTCAGCATAAACCCCTTCAAATTTGAGCAAAAGGTTGGATAGTTTCTAACCTCTTGCTGGTACATTCCTCTGATACGGAAATACAGTTCCTCCCCGCTCTCTGTGGCACCAAATGTGTGTTCCTGGCCAGAAGATACTTGCAGGGTGTGCTAGCTTCATTTCCTTCTCTAATGGCTCTGACAATAGCTAATGCGGGCCCTTTTAAGCTTTCCGCAAAACAGATCTTCTTATCTTGATCTGAAACCCCTTATTCCTGTACCATCTGCATGGCTTATTCTATTCAACACTCAAAATTGACTTCACTAGCGGGGGTGGAAATACATCAGTGAACATCCTTAACCTTCGATAGTAATGATCCCCCCCGGCTAGACTGCATAGATTTTTCCACTAGCTGTCCCATGGCAGTGATAAGGGCCTCTGGGGAAGTATGAGCTGATCCTGTGGTGGAGTTAGGGGCTTCAGGGAACATTTAACTACGGACTTCATCTATAGTGGCCCTCAACTTGGCTAATAACTCTCTGATCTTGTCTCCAATAGTGGGCCCTGTAAGAAATGTGTGCAGAGGAACATTTAATAGAGACGATAAGGGTGAAATTATATCTTGGCTTGGAAAAACATACAAAAACAAACATAATAAAGGCCTTGTAGACGGACGTTCACAGAGGTACACAATTGGAGACTTTATAAGGTGAAATTATAATAGGCTTTATTGTGCCTTTTCCTTTTCATCAGGAAATCATCCAAACACAGGGGGGGGAACAAAGCTTCTATTCACTTGGGAGTATCTCTAGTGAAAATACCATGCAATTAATTCACAACTCCATAAGTCAAGCATGTCTCCCAGCCCCAAAACATATAGCATGAAATAAGCAGATATAAGCAGTCTCTTAATTATGAAAGTCTTATCTGTTTCTTGCTGTAGAGTAAGCTTCTCTGCTCTCCTGGAACCGCACCCGTGCGGGCGCAGAAAATATCAGCATCCAGGTTTAGAAGTCTTATTTGGTGTCTTGCAATCAGCTATGCTGGGCAGAGCTCAAGACCAGTCAGCTCCAGAGATGTGTGTTCTCTTGGTCAGTCTCTCCTGGGAGTCTCAAGAACACTCATCTGTCTCTCCAAAGGTCAGCTCTCATTCAGAGCTAAGGAGTCACTTCCTGTCTCAACAGACAGGCTTTTGTAAGCAATCAGGCAGGTGGTGTTTATTAATTGACTACCAGCTGTTAACCACCCCACTGCCAGATTAAAGGCACATTACTTGAACAGGGATTACTCCCCTTTAACAGGCCTACTCCAGTTTGGAGCCCTTCCTAACTTGGTGGGTAGCTAAACTGGGTACCACCCTAAACATACACACACACACACACACACACACTATATATATATATATATATATATATATATATATATATATATATATATATATATATATATATATATATATATATATATACATACACACATACATACATATATACACATACATATATATATATATATATATATATATATATATATATATATATATATATATATATATATATATATATATATACACAATAGTCCAACAACAACATCTCTTATCTGTTTCTGTTTTTGTAGCTGTAGGGGAAGGCCTCTCTGTTCTCCTGGGTCAGCATCCTTGTGTGCGATGGCACGCTCTGTGTCCATTTATAGAGGTCTTGTCCCCTTGTCTTGCTGTCAGTATCAACATCATATTATCCTCAGGCCAGCCCAGTTGTGGACTAAGGAAATCTCTGCAGTCCTCTTTCTCCTTATGTCAACCCAAATGTGAGCTAATGAATCTCTCTTGTTTCTCACATTAGGCTTTTTTTAAGAGTCCTAATCAGCCAGGTGGAGTCTGGTTGATTACCTGTGTGCAATTAACCAGCACACTGCTGGATTTAGAGGCAGTTTCTCTCAAACAGTGATAAGTCCTTGTTACAGGCCCGATAACATTGCTCGGGCCACGGGTAGGTTTACACATGATTACCATATCCTACACATCACGGTGCATCCCCGCAACACCCTCAGGCACTTTCATAGAATAAATATTATTATCACCTGTGCAGCTTTTTCTTGTAACACATAAGTTTCCCCTGTATCTCAGTGGATCCCCAGCATTGAAACTGAATAACCCCACCTTCTGGGTGTGTCCTTAACCCCCACTTCTCCCCCCATCTTTAATCTCCAATTACATTTTTATGGCTTGGGAAGAGAAGCAAAGTTTTCTTTTGAATTAAAAATGCTTGAGTATAGAAACATTCTCCTAATGTAATCCCCATAATTGCTAGAATATTGTGGCTCGTATCAGTGTGTTCGGGTGAGTTTGCCACAGGCAACAAGAATAATTATCACCTGGCTACTACTAAATTTGAGACAAAAAAAATATCTGACAATCTTGGATTGTTTAGTAGCAATTCATTTGTCTGTGTAAGGAATCGGGGAGCCCCCCACGGTGTGCTCCCTCCTTACCTGCCGCTTCTCAGCCTCCCGCGCACCTTACAGAGTGTGCGCACCCATGGAGGGTTTTCAAGGTCCCTACAGAGCTTGGCTCCACCCCCCGCTTGCGACGCACGGCCGCCCCACGTGGTGCGCACATGTGACACGTGTGCACCGCTCCCCAGCTGCGTCTCAACACTCATTAGCTCGCTCACCTGTCTCCTGCACCTCACAGCCTATCCCTGCCTCCGCTCCACCCCCCCTGTCTCATTGGACTCTCACACATATATGCTCAGCTCTCTCACTCCTTCTTTGGCTGAGCATAGTTCACAGTAGCCTTACTTTTCCCACGTCCCTGTTCCTGCTGTATTGCCTTGCCTTGCCTGTGTAAGGAATCCGCTCCGCAGTTTGCTGGTTGCCTTGCCTTGCAGACCAGTGCAGTCCTGGAGCACCTCTCCTGATGTTTGCTGCAGCCTGGATTCACTCACCAAAGCTATACACACTCCCTCTGGTATCTACTGCAGCTGTGCAGCCTATCACTGCAACCTAGACTTGCATTCATTCATTGGAGCAGTACCTTCACACCCCCCTCCGGGGATTGGCCCGCTGGCCTTTAAGTATTGTCTTCCCATAATGCTCCCTGCCGAGCATAGTCCTAACTGGATGTCTACTGTTTTGCCACAAGCCCTCGCTTGTTCTCCTATGCTGATACCAGGTTCTGCCCTGCGTCCTTCAGCTTCCTTCAAGCCGCTTGTTCTCCTATGCTGATACCAGGTTCCGCCCTGCGTCCTTCAGCTCCCTTCAAGCTCCCGCTTGTTCTCCTGCGCTGAAGCAAAGGTATCCCCTATGTCTTCAGCTTCCTGCTTTCCTGCACTGAGGCAAAGGTATCCCCCGCGCCCTTCAGTCTCATGATTCCTGCACTGTGCGGAGGTTTCCCTGTGGATCTTCAGCTTCCTGGTTCCTGGGGCCTACTCTTTCCCTAATCTAGAGAGGCCGTGTCCTGGTTCCTGCGCTGTTACAGAGGATTCCCCAGCCGCTCAGGACTCTTGCGCTGTAGCACTGGTGCACCCGTGCAGCAAAGCGGTGTGCTATTCTGGTCTGCCTACCATCTCCTGTGACCAGTACCATGGGCCATGGTCGTCGCTCGCAGAGGCCAACCCCGCGCTCCTAAGCTGAAGCGGGGCTCTCCTGACTACCTGTTGCCGAACTCTTGCCTGAACAATGTTTATCCTGATATCTCCTGTCCTGACCCTGGCTTGTACAACGACGACGCTGTCTTCTCCTTTCCTGATCCTGCTACGTTTGACAACGAACTGCGCAATCCGGATCAGCCTGCGCGGTCTCAGGTCGGTGCTTTTACAACCCCACCTCAGCCTCGCGGTCCGACCCTGGTTTGTGGCGAGCAGAACCCTGACAGCCTGCCTCTGTGTTTGATCTCCTGTGTACCGACTGGCTAGACCTTTGGACCCTTCTCTGGATATCGACCCCGAATGGCCTCTGACCTTCCGTATCTCTCCATCCCTGACCATGGCACACGAACAATGACTATTCTACTGGTTCCAACCCCTTGACCACGGCACCAGGCTACCAACTACTCTCCTAGCTCCTACCTCAGACCTCGGCGAGTATCAAGACCATTCTACTCTCTCCAACCCTGAGCCGGCTAACCTTGACTATCCACTCTCCAGACGTGTCTCCGCTGCTGTGGGTGGCATGATCTATGCTCTCCCACCTCAGTACCGGGGTCCCACCTTGTTCGTGGTGAGCCCAAGCGTTAGAGTCTTATCGCAAATGTTACAAAGATATATTTTTAATTCTTGTAAACCGTCGCAGATCCATGATATTTTATAATTACTACAGTTACACAGTAAAAGTGCTTATTTCCACTGTCCAAAAAAGTTGTGATGGTTTTAATCAACCCACTATCCCAAACAAGGCTTGCCCCAGATAACCCCACTTCTAGACAAACACAAAAAACAGACTGGATCATTGGCTTGACCTGCCATTAAACAATACATGTATTTTTAAACAGTAACTTGCTACTCACGTTAATTGTTTGTGTGCCAGATTTATTCAAATTCTGAATAGGTTAATGGTATTATCATGACAGTGAGGACTCCATACACACAAAAAACAAAAACAAAAATGTATGTTTACTGAAAGAGCTCACTAGATAGCAACTCAGCTGTAAAATTCGGTTTAAGATGAATGTTGCCGGAACTTGAATGTGAAGATTTCATACCCACACAACCCAATTTCATAAAAGAATGTGAAATATCCATAGCTTTCTTTTTAGACAATGCTAAACTTGTAAATGATTTGGCAGGAGAACTACAATAGTAGTCTAATCTAGGATCTCATGCAGTAAGCACCGAAAAGCCGTTTATCGCAATTTTTTCGCCAAAAATGCCTCTCCGATTCAATAAGCGCAGATAAGCTGCCGAAAACACAAAAAATCGGCATTTTTTATTGCCGAAAAAATCTTTCGGCAGCCAGGTGCCGATAAGCCACTTTTCGGCATTTATCGGCACTTTTTGAAACGCGCTCAATTCTAGTAGCCCAGATCAGATTTTCGCTACTGATCGGCACTCTAGAATTGAGATTTCTACGCCAATCCGTCCCGCCAACTAAAGTTGGCAAGTTGGTTGGGGAGAAACACCGGCAAGGGCGACACTTAGAAAAAATCAGGCCTTTTTCCTGCCTGGGATTGATGCCGGGGGTCTCCGGAGCTGATACCCATTAATACCAGCAACGGAGCCCCCCGGCATGCATCCGAGGCAGGAAAAATGCATTAACAGCACACTTCATGACTTTAGCGGCTAAGGCAATGAAGGGGTTAACACCCATGCCAGGTTTATTGTGGGTAGCGGGGATGTGTGAAGGGGGTATTTGTCCCTTGGTGGCTGTTTAGGGCTTGCGGGGGGTTTGCGGGTGGACTTAACCCCTTCATTACCTTAGCGGTTAATACCGCTACAGTCATGAAGGGGTTAAGTTCGGCAATATCTCAGCAGTGTCCCAACGTCCCAGCAGCAAACGAGTATAGAATAAAATAGCCAATAGCTCACACTAAACTTCCCTACGCGTTTCTTCACACAAAGGGTGATTTCATCAGGGAAGAAACGCGTAGGGAAGTTTAGTGTGAGCTATTGGCTATTTTATTCTATACTCGTTTGCTGCTGGGACGTTGGGACACTGCTGAGATATTGCCGAACTTCAACACCATTTGGTAGAATCAAGACGCAAAAACTTTATTCCACTGCTGGGTCACGCGACTGGTTCTCCCATCCGGATGTGATGTGTGGAGAGATGTGCATCCGGGTTACATCGTAAGAGATTGTGGCACCCTGTGAAAGCCCTGCTGGTCGGTGGCTGAGACAGTTTGGGACTCCATTGAAGAGCTGGTTGGCGTGTGAGCAGAGCAGGTCCATCCCACAGTTGGCGAATGAGTATACTCATTACATGCATTTTATTCACATTTGTTTGTGAGTTTATATCTTTTGAATTTAGGTCTGGTTATTAAATGTTTTGTTTCATATTACACTAGGATCGGGCGCTTTCTTTTTTGTCTATATATATATATATATATATATATATATATATATATATATATATATATATATATATATATATATATATATATATATATATATTACACCAACAACCCCTTTACCCCTAACATACAGTACAGGATGCACAGCAATGATACTATAGGCCCTCGGGTGTCCCCGCAGGTGTCCCCGCGGGCCTGCTGTACCAATTCTGTGCCCCCCATAAATAATTTAAAAACACATAAATACTTAAAAATAAATACCCCTCCACCCCCTAACACATACAGTATAGTAATGGGCAACATTGCTATAATCCACATATGGATAATAGTGCATTTGCCCATTTAAAATACATAAAGCACAATAAATACAATAAATACATATTACACTCACCCTTGTCCGGCTGCCACGATGAAGGCCATCCTCATCTTCATCACTGTCCATGCCCCCCTCCTATGCTGCAAAACATAAACAAGAATAAAAAAAGCCAATGTAATGTCCCCTAACCCCTTAATCACCTTAGCGGTTATTAACCGCTATAGTCATTAAGGGGTTAACACACCCTCACCCACAACTGGGGAGGCCTATACACCCTCCCCCACTACCCCCCCCTCACCCGTGAGGCCTAAACACCCTGAACCACTACCCACCGGGAGGCCTAGCCAATCTGGCTTGGGGACAATACCCCCTTGCCCCACCTCCGCTAGCCACAATAATCATAACTATATTTAATAAACAATACATAACCCACCCCCTGTGCCCCCGAAATAAATACATGGTTTATTCTTTTACATACAGGGTTAATACCTCAGGCCCACGGGAGTCCCCGGTGGGCCTGCCGGGTGTCCGCAAGCCCCACAGTGGCCCAGCAAAGGGTTTCACGCAGGGTCTGGAGGCCTACGGGTGGTCCCCGGCAGGCGCGTGGTCCTCCAGGTGGTCTCCACGGGTCACAGTGGGCCCCAAATGGGGTCTCCACGGGTAGGCCCGTGGGTGTCTGGGGGGCCCCAGGTCTGCCCACAGGTGTCTGAGGGTTCTCGGGTAGTTCCCATAGGGGTATGGGGGCCCTCGGGTGGTCTCTACGGGTCCGCGGTGCCCCCACAGATGTGGGGCCACCGGTTCTTCCCCACAGGTGTCCCCCGTGGACCCAGCAGCCTTGTACCCATGAGCATCCGAGGAGACCTCAGGTGGTCTCCAGAGGTCCCCGCAGACCTAAGGAACCAACCCTGTATTTAAAATAAATAAACCTCGTCCTATACTTTTAAAGAAATAAATACCCCCCCAAAACACATACAGTACAGTAATGTACAAAATAACTATTATCCAGATATGGATAATAGATTATTTGCCCATTATTAAACACATAAAACAGCATCAATCAATTAAATAAATAGAGTTCTACTTACCCCCTGGCAATAAGATGCAGTCCAGTCATCAAACGGGCTCCGTTGGCAAAAGAATATATTGAAAATACGTTCAAATGCCAGTTAACCCCTTAATCACCTTAGTGGTTAATAACCGCCAAAGTAATTAAAGGGTTAACCTATCCTACACCAATACCAACCCTTCATCCATTCATTTGTACAGTGTGTTTTATATATATATATATATATATATACACACACCAATATACTCGACAACGGGTTAATGATCATCGAGTCAGTTACCAAAATTTCACCAAGGACGAATAAAAAGCTCTTAAATCACTAGAGACTAACCGGCAGATTATTATCAAACCCGCAGACAAGGGTGATGGCATCGTGGTGATGCAATTGGTTAATGTAGACCACTACAAGAAACTGAAAGAAGACCCTACAGCTCAATATAAACGTGAGGTTGATTCCATTATCAATATGGGAATAAGAAACAATTGGATTACAGAAGATACCGCTAAGTTCCTCACTACAGAATGTCCAATTATACCAGTCCTATATGCCTTGCCCAAAGTACATAAGTCCATAACAGCCCCACCAGGCAGACCAATAATATCGGCAAGGGGGTCAATATGCCAACCCCTGTCGCAATTGGTTGATTTCTATCTACAACCTATAGTCTGAAACATGTCCTCATACATCAAGGACACTACAGATTTTCTGAACAAGCTGGCAATGTTGTCTTTTGATATGATAGATGTCCTCCTGGTAACTCTTGACGTTTCCAGTCTCTATACGAATATACCCCACCATGAAGGGATGGAGGCAACCAGGCACCATTTGATTGATTCTGGTCATTATGTTGGACCTCCACCAGAATTCTTAATGACACTGGTGGATCTCATACTCCACAAAAATTATTTCAGGTTCGAAAGATCTTACTATTTACAATTAATGGGAACCGCCATGGGGTCCAATATGGCCCCGGCGTATGCAAACATTTTTATGGATACATACGAACATACCCACATTCTACATGATGCTCTCCATGCTGAACATATCTTACATTACTCAAGATACATCGATGACGTGTTTCTGTTGTGTTTCTGTTGTGGGATGGGTGTGATGAAGATCTGATGGAGTTCATGGAATACCTCAATCAAATACCATTGACTATCCGTTTCACATTTCAACATAGTAAAACGGAGATAGTATTCCTTGATACTATTGTTTACAAACAACACAACAACCTGGATACAAGGATACATGTGAAATGCACAGATAAAAATACCCTTTTGGAGGCCACCAGCCATCATCACCCCCATTGAATAAAGGGTTACCCTTTTCCCAAATGCTACGGGTGCGACGTATCACAAGTGACACTGAGAACTTGATGCTGCCCTTCAACAAATGGCGATACGTTTTAGGGAAAGAGGCTACGACCGAAGAGAGATTGAGGAGGCACTTCTCAAAGCACGATTGTCAACACGAGAGGATCTACTCAAGACCACAACAAGAGCTAAGGATACTAGCCGTTTTACATCATCTCTACCTATAATACTGCCTCAAGTCACATCCAACGCAGCATTAAGAAGCACTGGCACATCCTGGCCAATGATAAACGTATAGGCCAACATTTTACGTCACCCCCCTTTTTTTGTTACAGGAGGGGTCGCAACATTGGGGACTCACTCGTTAAGGCAGATCCATTTGAGAAATACGCCACTGTTCCTATGTGGCTGATCAGGGCTCCAGGAGTCCATAAATGCAAAGGGTGTGTCAATTGTCAATACCTCATGCTGGGTAATACATTCATGCATCCGCATAAGGGTTATCCTATCAAAATTGTTGACTTCCTTACTTGTGAGTCTAGATTCGTTGTTTATTTCATCAAGTGTCCCTGCGGACTACTGTATGTGGGCAAAACATCAAGGATGCTGAAGGAGAGGATATCCATGCATCGGTCAACTATCCGGAAGGCCCTATCTGACTCTACTGATCTAGATGACTTGAAACTACTACCAGTGGCAAGACATTTTAAACAAAAGCAACATGGTCTTGCAACGTTCAGATGTATGCCCATCAAACAGGCGCATGTTCCACCTCGAGGTGGGAACAGACGTAAGTTGCTTTTACAATTGGAGGCCAGATCTATACATAAATTGGACACTATGGCCCCAAAAGGCCTTACTGAAGACATGAACCTTGGATGCTTTTTATAGCACCCTTTTGATCATTCGCTTTAATTCAATTGATTGTATGTCTTTTTCCCACTTTATGATATCCGCTTTATCCCCTAGCATTTGTTAATATTGCTCTTATTACTGCATGTTTATAGCTTTTCTATATACTGTCTGCTTTCTTCCCTTGACATTTTTTTCCCTCCTCCCTTTCCATCCCTTTTTTTTTTTTTTTACCCATTTCCCCCTTTCCGTCCCTCCCTCCCCTTTTTTCTCCCCCCGTCACTTTCACTCCTCACTTTTTGGTTACTCCCTTTTTCTTATATGTATAGTTCAGCCAATATGTTCCCTCACCCACTACACATTATTGACTCCTTTAGGGCTTTATTCTTGCCTGATAAGCTCCACCATATAATATTGGTGCATCTGCTTGCAATAATGTTATTGTTGATTTTTTGATATAGCTGCTCAAATTTTCATAGGGATACTTTGTGGCTTTCCTTGATACTATTCATACTTTTATGGTTGGTTACTAACATTCACATGCTTATGGTTCCGATTCTGTAGGGCATGTCCTTAATGTTCTGGATATGTGGTCTTTATTCATGTGGCTCCGGGGACCCGGATTGGCTATCCAGCCTTTTCAATATGACTACACAAGACCCTGCTCGTGTTTACATCACGTGCAATCCAACAGCCAATAGAGCGGTTCCCTACACAGCAGTGGGTTGATTTGATTGTAATTTTGCAGTCACCTGCTTTTGTGTGTGTTTTTTTAATTTTAATTGATATTTGTAGGTGTGTCTTTAGGGTATAAATGTCACTGAGTCTCACTTGTTCTCTGCCCCCCCCTTGATAAAGATTTCTCTCCGGGATCGAAACGTTGCACTTTTTGTGCAAGTATTTGTGTACTTTAATACATTTTTTCATTACTGAACTGCTGAGTGCTTTTGTCTCTTTACCTTTTAGGTATTGTATGATATATATATGTATATATGTATTATGTACGTATGTATGTATGCTATATATATATAAATATATATATGTATATATATATATACACACACACTAATATATATATATATTTATGACGCGAGCCAATCAGAATGGCTGAGCATTATATGCCTTTAAGAAGACGTCATGAAAAGAAAGATGGCCGCCCTCACATGGTACGGTAGCCAATATGAGCGTGGGAACGAAATCCCAACTCTGATTGGCTGAAGTAGACCATGTGACAGAGGCTTGGGGGAGAACGGATGTGCCTGAAACGCGTCAGAGTGGTTTTTTATCTGGCGTTCCCTCATATGTGCCATTATTAAAGTTTATTTTTAACCTTATTCTTTTTGGTGTTTAGCCCCAATTTGTCTTTAGCTGTGCTCCGCTTTAATCTTCTGGATTGCCTTTCTCTACATTGAAAGGCCCCCTGTCCCCCAGATGGGTTTTGAGGAGGAGGGAGGATTGGATTTGGGCAAAAAATAAATAAATCAGGAATGGGATTTGGAATGGTTTGCCTATCTCTACTTAACTGTAGCACCAAAGTTAATCTACAGTACATTGAGGTATCCATCTTTACATAGCTTTATAAATCATCAGTGATACATAATGAATTGGAGTTAAAAATTATATCAAGATGAAGTTTAATTTTTCATGAAAGGAACCAGACAAGAACAATCAACATAACAAGATTTAGTTGTATTTAAGGTGAACACAAAGTTAGCACACATGGACACGGGAGTTATGAACTAGACATGACTGTGAGAAGATCCTGAATAAATTGTATTGAATAAGTTCTTTCCTAGATTGTAAATTGTGTTCTAATTCTACAATGTGAGAGAAGTTATTGTCGACATTAAAATAAGACACCTATAGCACACAGCCAAGTTATTTTCTTTCATCAGAGTTTGTTGTTATGTTTTACATGTAAATCTTAGGCAAGTGCCTGATTTGTTCACATGAGATCTTAGCAGCATAGCATAAATAACTTATATTTATATTTAACTCGGTCTGTATAGACAATCTGATGAAAGTTTTCCAGTTACCTCAGTAGAATATCATGTGCTGGACTTCATCCTGGCTCCTAGCCGAGAGGTAAAGAAACATGCAGTACTGCATGATCTTCACATGATAGAACACCAAGGGGAATCTATTGCAGGTGCTTAATGTTGGAAGGGACTTTTCAATTAGATAATAAATACTGCATGAACTTCAAACGTTGGTGAACATAACTCCCTAAAAATATCATTGAGAAAGTATAGCTCCAAGTACATCTGGCAATGTTCCCATGTCTGAATTGAAATAATCACATGCTGCATTGTCCCTAAAAAAACATAGTTTACCATGCAAGGCTCTAGTAAATCAAACTACCTATTAAGCATACATGTAAAGTGCTTCAATGTACTAGTATTTCAACTGTTTACTATTAAGGTGACAGTTAACATTCTGCATTGTCAGCATTACAATAGCATTGGCTCTACTTCTACTTCTTAATCTTCCACTGATGTACGGCTTAAACTACATTGGTGCCATCAATGCCTGTACAACTGCAAAGCAGTACGCTGCAGGTTTATACCAGTGCTCCAGCACTGTAACAGTCTAATCACTTTATTAATTTTTATAACAGTATCTATCTATAACTACGACAAAATGTCTGACCATGCGAAGGCTGCAAATAGGAGAGGAAGTGAAAGAGCTCAGCCTTGAACCTTATGAACGCAGGATGAAGGAAGTGATTTCTACCTCATAGGTGGCCTGCCTAGTATTATAGACACTTCTGACCTGCAAAAGGAGTACGCTGGTAAGTCACATCATTTACACTTTTAGGCCCAGATCCACAAAAGGGTGCTTTTGCTCGTCTTCACTCCCATTTGTTTGGATAGGAATAAAGATGTGCTAAAATATAGCCCCCTTCTTTGATCTGGGCTTTCATTTTATATATATTATGGAATAGTATTTTAATCATTGCTATTTTTTCTATATATATATATATATATATATATAATAGATAGAGAGAGAGAGAGAGAGAGAGAGAGAGAGAGAGAGAGAGAGAGAGAGAGAGAGAGAGAGAGAGAGAGAGAGAGAGAGAGAGAGAGAGAGAGAGAGAGACTACTAGAATTTAGTGAATAGGGAATGACAATACACCTCATATGCATCTCATTATCACTAACGTCCATTATAGTGAATGCTATGCTCTTTATGGGAGAAAACACGACTAAACATTACATTATGAACTTTAGTGAATACAACATAAACGTGATGTTAAGTAACATAATAGTGTATAGTAAATCTGGGCCTTTAAAGGTTCAAAAATAATGTAATAATGAGAGAGCTATCTCACAGAATCCCAGGGCAAGCTCTAACTCAGAGGGAGAAGTGTCACAGCTGAATACTGCTCCATCTGTGACACCTCCTGCACCCGTTCCATCTGTGGCACCTTCTGCTTCATTGGTGGCACCTCCTGCTTCATCTTTGGCACCTCTGGCACCTACTCCATTTGTGGTACTTCCTGCATCTGCTGTGTACACTCCTGCACCTGCTGCGGCTCCTGCTGTGGGTGATGCTACTGTTGATGCGTTATTCCTGCAGTATCAGCAAGATTTGCTTGCAGTCCATTGCAAGCAAAATAGAAACACACAGTACCTAATTTGTGATGGAAGGAGATACCATTGTGAGTCCATGGCAGCAAAACAAGGCTAATGTCAAAAGCTCTTTTGCTGCAAAATTAATTAATGTTATGCAACAGGCTATAGAGGTTATTAGGCCACCGTCT
The DNA here is from genome assembly GCF_040206685.1 of Ascaphus truei. NCBI lineage: Eukaryota > Metazoa > Chordata > Amphibia > Anura > Ascaphidae > Ascaphus > Ascaphus truei. Next base: position 194,850,200 of record NC_134483.1, on the reverse strand, counting down.
CCGCTTACCACGCCAACTGTCACACAGTCCAGTAGATTACACCTGGCGAAGAGGTCAGCCTTGCCACCACAAAAGCCTACACTGAGACGTGGCTTGGGCCCCCAGCATGGGGGACATGCATACACTACAAATAAAATCAAAAGAACATGACATTCCAAAATATTGTTTTCTGTATTTTGACCAATGTTGTAGTTTCTTGCTGTTTATGTTTTTTTTTAGTGATCCAGTGTGATTTTAACACTGATAAACAAATAAATTGATTTCAAAACCTTGTTTGATGTATTTTTGAATGTTTGACATAAACATACATATTTTTTACTCTACACTGCATCATTTCTAAAATGAAATTACTGGTGATAATACTCGCACAAATCTATTATTTGTGCTTTCCCTTAAAAAAGTTAAATGGGTTGTTACATTGTGTATATGACCTGTGAGCAGACAATATAATTAATACATTATGCAGTAGGGCCCCACTTCTTGGTATTTCGCTTCTCAGCGATCCACCAATACAGCGGTACCGAGAAGGGGGCCACTGTGTCTGCACATACGCAGAACAGGGAAGGCCGAGGTCGCGCATGCGCCGAACGGGTATTTCCGAGGTTGCGCATGTGCAGAACGGGGGAGCCGACGAGTTTGCGCATGTGCAGAAGGGGGGACTGCAAGTCTGCGCATGCGCAGAAGCCGTAAATCGGCGGTTCCGCTTTTCGCTGATTTTCACTTTGCGGCGGCGCCGCCAGGGAACGGAACCCGCCATATGAGCGGGGCCCGTCTGTAATGATCAAATTAATACTTACATCCAAATATGTTTGCAATGACACAAGCCGGACTTGGCTTCCCTCCGTATTATCCTCAATTTCAGCAGGGAGGACATCTGGCTCTCTTTTGAGATCTGGCTCAATGTTCTCTGGCAAGATCGCTTTGCTGTGATCGTTGGGCATTAATCGCTATGCTGTGTACAGTAGGCTACAACAAGCAATATTGATATTAAAAACTTTTTTCAGGAGTATACTGCAGCACACTTCCCGATTTATCTAAACACCCAAAGTGACTTTTCAATACTCCAAATGTCCACTACATGACAGAGCGTGTAGATATGTTTTTCTCATTGTAACGTATTGAAGCAGGAGTCTGAAGATTAGCAAGGGGAGTTTGAAGCCCAGGCCTGCATCCCTATCCTGTGTTATTTATTTTTTGTGTACAGATGAACACATGTACTGTAGGAAACACTTTATAATGTCTACAATAAGATTGTAAACAATGTGTTTTTAAATACAGAAAGTGTACAACAGTTCTATGCGTGTGTGTGCTTAAGTGTTTACAAACAAGTCAAATAGTACTTAGTGCCGATTAGAAACCAGACAAGGCAGAACCACTTGTTGAAGATACTTTTGACAGACCTTAAAGCAGCAATACATTCAACATTCTACGTGTTTCTTTTAATAAATCAGTTGTGTAGTATTAAAAGCTGTGTGTGCTGTGCACGCGCATAGTAAGTGAAACTTCTTTGACTTTTGTCACAGAAATTGACTTATAACGCGCGTGCTCGGCACACATGTGTCAGTCAGTGACTATGTATGTGTGTCAGTCAGAGAGTATGTATGTGTGTCAGTCAGAGAGTATGTATGTGTGTTTGTTTGTGCGTGTGTGTCGGTCAGTGTGTGCATGTGTGTCGGTCAGTGTGTGCATGTGTGTCGGTCAGTGTGTGCATGTGTGTCGGTCAGTGTGTGCATGTGTGTCGGTCAGTGTGTGCATGTGTGTCGGTCAGTGTGTGCATGTGTGTCGGTCAGTGTGTGCATGTGTGTCGGTCAGTGTGTGCATGTGTGTCGGTCAGTGTGTGCATGTGTGTCAGTCAGTGAGTCAGTCAGTGTGTCAGTCAGTGTGTCAGTCAATGTGTGTGTGTGTGTGTGTGTGTCAGTCAATGTGTGTGTGTATGTGTGTGTGTCAGTCAATGTGTGTGTGTGTCAGTCAATGTGTGTTTGTGTGTGTCAATGTGTGTCTCTCTCTCTCTGTGTCGGTCAGTGAGTGTATGTGTGTCAGTCAGTGTGCGTGTGTATATGTGTCAGTCAGTGTGCGTGTGTATGTGTCAGTCAGTGTGCGTGTGTATGTGTGTCAGTCAGTGTGCGCGTGTATGTGTCAGTCAGTGTGCGTGTGTACGTGTGTCAGTCAGTGTGCGTGTGTACGTGTGTCAGTCAGTGTGCGTGTGTGTGTCAGTCAGTGTGTGTGTGTGTGTCAATGTGTGTGTGTGTATCAGTCAGTGTGTGTGTGTGTGTCAGTCAGTGTGTGTGTCAGTCAGTGTGTGTGTGTGTGTGTCAGTCAGTGTGTATGTGTGTGTGTGTGTGTGTGTGTCAGTCAGTGTGTGTATGTGTGTCAGTGTATCTGTGTCTCTCTTTCTGTGTCCTGCCCCCTCCCTCCTGAATCCCCCCACCCCAGGCAGAGCTGCGGACCCGCGGCGGCTGTCTGAGACTCTCCTCCACCCCCCCCAAAACGCAGGCAGAGCTGCGGACCCGCGGCGGCTCTGTCTGAGTCTCTCCTCCCCCGCACCCCCACCCCCACCCCCAGGGAGACGCGGCCGCTGCCGGGCCCGGCGTATGTGAGGGGCAGATACCCTGATTGAGAGCCCCCCCTCGGCAGTGCTGCGTTGGAAGCGGCGCACTCAAACCCCCGCTTCCCGCGTTACCGGAGCAGTGAGAGGCGAGCCCCCCCCTGTGCTCGTTCAATCGCGTGGATCGGGGAGGGATGGGGACAGCTGCATCTCCACTCTCGGCGCCGCTTCCGCTTCAGCCTCAGCCTCAGCCGCTGCTACGAGGGGTGGGCGACTCTGCGCATGCGCTGCCTCGCATCAACGGATGCAGATAGCTTCCTGGCCTGCGGGACCCGGCGGTCAAATCTGCGCATGCGCCTCAACCTCCCATGTCTGTGTGGACGTGTGGGGGGAATGGCGGCTCTCCTCCGGCCCCGGCGGCGCTCAGTCAGCGGGACACATGGAAGGGGAAGCGTAGTTAGGGAGGAGAGAGGCTGAACAGCCGGAGGACTTGCGGGGCTTCCGCCATCTAACTACACCCACACCCGCAGCACCGGAAGCTCTGCGCCAGCCATATTTGTACACCCATGGCAGCGGACGTGTGGGGTTAACGGCGGCCGTTAGGAGCGGCGCCGGCGGCTATCGCCGCCGGCGCCGCATGTCACAGTGGGTGCGTGGGGGGAACGGTGGCCGTTAGGAGCGGCGCCGGCGGCTATCGCCGCCGCCGCCGCATGTCACAGCAGGCATGTGGGGGGAGGGATGGGGGAGCCGTGACGTCACTTCCGTTTCACATTTGTCCCCCATCTCTCCCGTTTTACCCCATCAGAATAGGTGCCACTAAAGAAGTTTCACTTCAATAAAGTTTGGAAATCAGAGCCATCCATCTCCATATCTTCAATAAAGTGAGCAACTGATGAATGACACAAGATGTGTGCATCATGACATGAGCCTGGGAAGCCAGCAACCATTCGCAATTCGCATTGTAGCATCATACACCACCTGCACATTGAGGAAGTAAATGTTTTCTATCACAGTACACTTGTTTCTCCTCTCTGGCTGGGACTAATGCTGCATACGGGCAGTGTATTGCACCCATCACATTGGGGAAGCCGGCTATATACAGTAATAGAAACCTAATTTCACCTCCTGTAAAACTGTCCTGTCACATGGGAAACTAATATACTCAGTCATACGTTAATTCAAAGTACACAGAAATTAATTGAAACAACACGAAAACATGGACTGCGCCATCCCACGACTGCGGCAGCTGTATTCTGAACAAAAACAGAGACTTAAAAAAATGAATGAACTCAGCATTTTCACTAGTCTAGGAACGGCATGACTCCTGCCAGTGCGCGGCTCCAAATTTGGTCTTTAAATAGTAGTAAAGAGCCGAAGTAGTACTACTGTATAGCTGTGTTCATTTGGAACCTGACAATCACCTCTTCCTTTATAAGGCCCTCTAACTCCAACGAGCCTGACTCTCTGGCTGGCCTAAGAGCCAACACTCTCAGCTCACCACCACCCCTACCACAACTAACACCCCACCACCGATATCCCCACCACTCCCACAGCATCCTTCACCTCCTCACCGACATCCACATCAATACCTACTGTCTCTCACTATCTCCGCAATCTCCTATGCATCAACCAAAAAACAACTACCATTTTGTCCAAAAACGCCTGCAGCAGGACTTTCTTTTATACCTAGCAAGATGGTCATACCACAGAAATTTGCTTAAATAATTAACGAGAACACATTGTATTATTGATGAAATAGTGGGGAATTCTCAACTTGGATGGGGTAAGTGCATTTTCATTAAAATTAGCCACTTTAGATACTTATATTACAGTATGTGAATAATTACTTATTTACTTAAAAGTAGTTTTACATGCATTGAATGTACGTATTTAGAATATAGTTTAGTGTATAATTCTCTATTGTTATCAACATGCATTATATAATGTTTATTTGTCATGAAGGTTAAAGTTAGCACGACCGCCATAGCAGAGATACCCAAAAATTATTAGAATGATTAATTCAGTGCTACATTTATTTCACCTCTTTAGTAAGCAGAAATACACAACGTTCCGGGGGGGGGAGGGGGTAAGGGGGTAAATCACCACCCTTCGTCATGTACATACGGGTGCTAACTTTACTTGCCATATTTATTTAGAGATGAATCAGGACACCAGCTAGGGAAATGAAGATTACAACTGTTTTTCGTGCAACTAATTAATTCGGAAGACTGATATCCTGCAAGTGAGCAAGGAGAAAACTGTATATTTTGAGATTATTTGTATGTAGAAAATAAACTCAAGCAGTTCAGTAATTGTGAGGTTAGTTGGTGTGTTTGTTAGGAAAAATGAATGTTGATTGTTAGAACTTAACCATGTGGGTGATGGGGGCTGGTAATTAGAGTAAGTGGACAGTGTGACCTGTTTAAGAAAATAAATGGTGAAGAGGTTTCTGTAATAGCTTTATGTACTAAGTTATTGGTATGATCTTGATTATATAAGTCAGAATATATATACTGTAAGTTGTCTAGAAAAACACGTGTAAAGACCTTTCTATGAGATCTTACGATGCCTTCAATGGATTTAATGCTGTAAGGGTGACAGTAAAATAGGAAACAAATGGCTACAAATGTGGTTCTGACATTATACACATGTTCTGGTTATTGTACATTACTGTATATTTCAATTTTCATCCTTTTTTTAATAAAAAAATATGTTACTTTTTGGGAAGATTTAACAACCTGAAAAGAATTGTAATATATTCCCTACAAAAAAATGCTGCTTGAGTGATGGGGAAACACTGCCTGTATTAATTAATTAAACTAGTGATATGTCTCTTTAATGCTTTTAGACCATAAGCTATCTGAAAGGTTTGGATGTGAGTAACAGCAAGTTTAGCTTTGACTTAAGTAATATAACATTAAATTCCTAAGTTAACTGTAACAGAGCTCTGTGGATATGCGTTGTTAGAGAGAACACCACTTTTGCATATCCTTAAAACTAATGTCCATTATAGTAAAGCAAGGGCTTGTTACAGATGAAAACAGCACTTAATGCAGTGTTAGTGAGCTTTGAAGATACCTTTTAATACTTAATGAGTGACACATATGACACACCTGTGAGCATGTGACCTGCATACATAACAAGGATGAATGCACAGCTCGCAAGCTGTCCCACTTTTCACCTTTGCAAAGGTCACTCAAATGAACAATATCTCCCCTAAATCCATCCCGATATACAGTACCACCTATCACGAACAGCACACAAGTGAGCATATGACTTAGATATGCAACCCGGGTTAATACACATGGCTACTCTAGCCATCTCAACTTTTCCGTCCACAAGGTACTTTCAATGAGTTAATATTAACCCCTTACTCAATTGCAATCATAGTTATACGCTTCCATCATCAGAAAAATTATGCAAATTAAAGATTTAAAATTAATATCTGCCATGGTCTCAGGCACCTGTTTATAACAGAAAAAACTATGCTCAACACACAAAATCTGTGGCGCAAAATGTGTCCGAAAATGTAAATACTCTCTCCAGAGCGTGCACAAGTTAATTCAGAGCCCAAAGCGTCACATTAAGGGGGTTATGCACTAAGCAGTGATAAGTGCTTTTAAGTGAGATAAAAAGCCATTATAGCGAGATATTGCCTGCTGTGAGATTCACAAAGCAGTGATACGTCTTTTAAGTGAGATAAATGCCTTTATAGCGTGATACTGTCTGCTATGAGATTCACAAAGCAGTGATAAGTGCTTTTAAGTAGGAAAAAAATGCCATTATAGCACGATACTGCAGTGTTATCACTGCTTTGTGAATCTCACATCAGGCAGTATCATGCTATAAAGGCATGTATCTCACTTAAAAGCACTTATCACTGCTTTGTGCATAGCACCCAGAAAACCCACTTATCACTGCTTAGTGCATGACCCCCTAAATGTTTTAATATATATATAAATACAGTGCTTAGATTACAGAAAAAGGGTTACAAGAACATGCAATTACAGTAAATGCAGGACGATTTCTTAAAATAACAGGATAAGAAATAAAATAGAAATCCCTATAAAATTACATTACCATATATCAGGATTTTCTCCAAGAGAGGTCACTGATGCAGAAATGAGACTTCACGTGTTTGGTCCAAAACACACCTCTATTAAAATCTGATTTTTTAAATACTTTGCTCAGTCGTGTGTACTATTTTTTCCCAATTGAAAAAACATAAGGCCACCCGTGTTGTAAATCAGCTGCGAGATTGACAGTTTTATGACAGAGTAAAAAAAAACTTCTTTCCAACGACGCTTCAGTTTTGCTCAGTATATCAACGCACTCATAACTTCCCTTCTCTAATACTTAGACACACGTGAGCTACATAAATAGATTTGTGTTCTTTTGATGGACGCAACGAGACTATGAATGACCGTCTTAATCCTAAATTTGAGTGACAAATGGATATCTGTCCTTGGCACCTCTTACCAATGCAGTGTGTGGTCTCATTACATGCAACTCTGTGCCACAAACACACACATGTCAATTTTAGTAAGTACAGTAGATGATGTCATATATTATTCTCATTTTTAATAAAGCCCTCCAACGAAAGCATAACTTGTGTGTCACCTCTCTCTGGAATGCACCAGCAATTATTCACAAACGTTTAGTTTTCTTTGAGGCTGAACGAATTCTCTCTGCTTAGCATTTATGACCTTCTACACAACACAGGTGTCCCTTTTAGTGGGCCATCTGTGATAGGCCCCCCAAATCGTCCTCTTTGAGGACCAGCACAGACTCAAAGAAAGTCTTGACCTGTCATAAACTCAATATATTGTATTTTGAAACTGTTGTACCAGATTGATTAAAATACATATCTAAGGATATTATCATGACAATGAGATATTAACTTAACATCTCGTTAAGTTAATAATGGAGCTTATGAATCTGCCCCTAAATATCTAAAAGTAATTTAGCTCAGATAAATAATACTTCCGGATTTAACATAGCAGTGTAATTATTTTATTTTAGCAGTCTGTGGTAATGAAGATGAAAAGAGTTGTTCAAAGATCAAATGGCCATGAGAGCAAATATTAATTAGCTTAAGCATACAATGGCTACTACTGTTGGACCAATAAAAAGAATAATACAATATTTTAATCCTTATATATACTTTTTTTTATTTTTTATCATCATGTGGTAGTAGCCAAAGACATCTTATGGAGCCATAAGGACGTGCTAGCCTTACAGCCCCCCTTTGATAAATGTGCTGAAGATGTGAGTACATATATCATGGTGCTTGTGAAGTCATGATGATCTAATCTGGGGGTGGGGGAAGGGAAGGGGACAGGGGAAGGGGAAGCTCCCGCGTCAGCAAAATGAGGATAGTATATGAAATCAAATAACACACAAACTGGTGCAATAGAGGATAAACTATAATAACAACATAAACAGACAGACAAGTTCCTCCTTGAATGCACTCAGAAAGGTAAGTCAGAGCGATATGGTTGATAACATTAAAAACCTTTTAATCACCAGATAGTAAGAACATATTGTAAAGAGGGAAATGGTAGAGGTAGTCCACGGCCAGTCCCTTAAAACAAACCAAGAAAAGATCTTCCTAAATAGCTGTATGGAAGATAGTGGGGACAATACACCACCTAGGTGTGGGCTACAGAAAACTGCAAAGTCTCGCCACAAAATAACTTCAGACTTGAGAACCTGTCCTGTTGGCAGGAATTCTATTATCAAAAACCAGCACACCTATAGAAAAAAGTATGCTGATACTAGATCTGAAGAAGGTGTGGGCTACAGAAAACTGCAAAGTCTCGCCACAAAGTAACTTCAGACTTGAAAACCTGTCCTGTTGGCAGGAATTCTATTATCAAAAAACCGGCACACCTATAGAAAAAAGTATGCTGATACTAGATCTGAAGAGGCGGTTCATATACAGTTCGTGAGTCATAAAGCCCTTACATCCGTATACATAGACCACAAGGAATGGGGGTGTATGTCAACTCCAGAGCACAAATGAAGTCAACGAATGATGTGGAGAGTAATACATATAACATCAATTAAACCACATACATAGCTATTAACTATGTGGCTAGTGAGTAGTAACCTCTGCGTAGGGCAAGCACAAAGCGTGCTCTGCTAGTGCCCAGAGGCACGGTTCAGTGACCGTATCAGTTATGGCCTCAGAATAATATAACACAGTTAGTGCAGAGGTCACTGCCCAAACAGGTGTATGGACGATAGTGGGGACAATACACCACCTAGGTGTGGGCTACAGAAAACTGCAAAGTCTCGCCACAAAGTAACTTCAGACTTGAGAACCTGTCCTGTTGGCAGGAATTCTATTATCAAAAACCAGCACACCTATAGAAAAAAGTATGCTGATACTAGATCTGAAGAGGCGGTTCATATACAGTTCGTGAGTCATAAAGCCCTTACATCCGTATACATAGACCACAAGGAATGGGGGTGTATGTCAACTCCAGAACACAAATGAAGTCAACGAATGATGTGGAGAGTAATACATATAACATAAATTAAACCACATACATAGCTATTAACTACGTGGCTAGTGAGTAGTAACCTCTGCGTAGGGCAAGCACAAAGCGTGCTCTGCTAGTGCCCAGAGGCACGGTTCAGTGACCGTATCCAGTTATGGCCTCAGAATAATATAACACAGTTAATGCAGAGGTCACTGCCCAAACAGGTGTATGGACGATAGTGGGGACAATACACCACCTAGGTGTGGGCTACAGAAAACTGCAAAGTCTCGCCACAAAGTAACTTCAGACTTGAGAACCTGTCCTGTTGGCAGGAATTCTATTATCAAAAACCAGCACACCTATAGAAAAAAGTATGCTGATACTAGATCTGAAGAAGGTGTGGGCTACAGAAAACTGCAAAGTCTCGCCACAAAGTAACTTCAGACTTGAAAACCTGTCCTGTTGGCAGGAATTCTAATATCAAAAAACCGGCACACCTATAGAAAAAAGTATGCTGATACTAGATCTGAAGAGGCGGTTCATATACAGTTCGTGAGTCATAAAGCCCTTACATCCGTATACATAGACCACAAAGAATGGGGGTGTATGTCAACTCCAAAACACAAATGAAGTCAACAGATGATGTGGAGAGTAATACATATAACATAAATTAAACCACATACAAAGCTATTAACTACGTGGCTAGTAAGTAGTAACCTCTGCGTAGGGCAAGCACAAAGCGTGCTCTGCTAGTGCCCAGAGGCACGGTTCAGTGACCGTATCCAGTTATGGCCTCAGAATAATATAACACAGTTAATGCAGAGGTCACTGAATAGGGTCTCTGCTAGATGGAAATACAGAGGTTCACTGAGTGGAGTCTCCCAGATAGCAGGCAACAGAGGCACTGTACTTAATCAGAGTGCTCCTGGCAGTATAAATCAGTGCATAAGATGTTGTCCATAATGAGTGTTGCACAGAGTGATGTTGCCCTAAGTGTGTGTGGGTTACCCCTAATAATGCTAACAATATGGACCCCCCAGATAACACTCGGTTTAAGGAGAATGTCTGTCAGAGGAGCGGCTATAGTATATGCTGCTATCAGGTACAGTGACCTCAAAAAATACCTTCTGACTGACCACCCATAGTATAACTTAGCTTTATGGGGACTGGGGTTGTCCGTTGCAGCAGCTCACGATCCTACAGTGTAGGCAGAGGGGGCGGGGTGCCGAGTTGAAGGGTTGTAGCCTGCTAAGTCAGCAGCTGCAGCCGCAGCAGTTTCATCCCACTGCTAGGAGGCGTCCGCTCGGTGTGATGACGTCATCACGTTCTGGTCACCTGACGTACGTTTCGCGCATGATCGCGCTTTCTCAAAGAAGGTATTTTTTGAGGTCACTGTACCTGATAGCAGCATATACTATAGCCGCTCCTCTGACAGACATTCTCCTTAAACCGAGTGTTATCTGGGGGGTCCATATTGTTAGCATTATTAGGGGTAACCCACACACACTTAGGGCAACATCACTCTGTGCAACACTCATTATGGACAACATCTTATGCACTGATTTATACTGCCAGGAGCACTCTGATTAAGTACAGTGCCTCTGTTGCCTGCTATCTGGGAGACTCCACTCAGTGAACCTCTGTATTTCCATCTAGCAGAGACCCTATTCAGTGACCTCTGCATTAACTGTGTTATATTATTCTGAGGCCATAACTGGATACGGTCACTGAACCGTGCCTCTGGGCACTAGCAGAGCACGCTTTGTGCTTGCCCTACGCAGAGGTTACTACTTACTAGCCACGTAGTTAATAGCTTTGTATGTGGTTTAATTTATGTTATATGTATTACTCTCCACATCATCTGTTGACTTCATTTGTGTTTTGGAGTTGACATACACCCCCATTCTTTGTGGTCTATGTATACGGATGTAAGGGCTTTATGACTCACGAACTGTATATGAACCGCCTCTTCAGATCTAGTATCAGCATACTTTTTTCTATAGGTGTGCCGGTTTTTTGATATTAGAATTCCTGCCAACAGGACAGGTTTTCAAGTCTGAAGTTACTTTGTGGCGAGACTTTGCAGTTTTCTGTAGCCCACACCTTCTTCAGATCTAGTATCAGCATACTTTTTTCTATAGGTGTGCTGGTTTTTGATAATAGAATTCCTGCCAACAGGACAGGTTCTCAAGTCTGAAGTTACTTTGTGGCGAGACTTTGCAGTTTTCTGTAGCCCACACCTAGGTGGTGTATTGTCCCCACTATCGTCCATACACCTGTTTGGGCAGTGACCTCTGCATTAACTGTGTTATATTATTCTGAGGCCATAACTGGATACGGTCACTGAACCGTGCCTCTGGGCACTAGCAGAGCACGCTTTGTGCTTGCCCTACGCAGAGGTTACTACTCACTAGCCACGTAGTTAATAGCTATGTATGTGGTTTAATTGATGTTATATGTATTACTCTCCACATCATTCGTTGACTTCATTTGTGCTCTGGAGTTGACATACACCCCCATTCCTTGTGGTCTATGTATACGGATGTAAGGGCTTTATGACTCACGAACTGTATATGAACCGCCTCTTCAGATCTAGTATCAGCATACTTTTTTCTATAGGTGTGCCGGTTTTTTGATAATAGAATTCCTGCCAACAGGACAGGTTTTCAAGTCTGAAGTTACTTTGTGGCGAGACTTTGCAGTTTTCTGTAGCCCACACCTTCTTCAGATCTAGTATCAGCATACTTTTTTCTATAGGTGTGCTGGTTTTTGATAATAGAATTCCTGCCAACAGGACAGGTTCTCAAGTCTGACGTTATTTTGTGGCGAGACTTTGCAGTTTTCTGTAGCCCACATCTAGGTGGTGTATTGTCCCCACTATCTTCCATACACCTATTTAGGAAGATCTTTTCTTGGTTTGTTTTAAGGGACTGGCCGTGGACTACCTCTACCATTTCCCTCTTTACAATATGTTCTTACTATTTGGTGATTAAAAGGTTTTTAATGTTATCAACCATATCGCTCTGACTTACCTTTCTGAGTGCATTCAAGGAGGAACTTGTCTGTCTGTTTATGAAGTCATGATGATCACAGAATGCTGTTGCCACTCTGCTTTTGTCATGCTACAGAGATGTAGCAGGTGCTATTGCACCTGCTGGTCCACACTAATTGAAGCTAATTCAGACACAATGGTGTCAGCTCACAGTGGTGTGGCATCTCTCCCCCGCGTAAGTGTCCCTACCCTCGTCTAGCAACAGTAGTCGCTAGTCATCTGTGGTGTTTCGGCCGGTGCCAAGTGCCTCTACCGATGCTGTAGACAAACAGACCCATACCAGTAGCTCCGATCAATTGCGGAGTTCGGTGGTCATGACGCGACAGTGAGACTTGAGCGGCGGAGGAGCATCCCGATCGTGAAGGTTCCCAGCGGCTTTGCGAGTGCCTCTACTATGCCAATGGAGGTGCCTTCCAGTGCCAAGGACCACGCGGACGTTGACGAGGACACACCGTGCAACAACCGGATGTCGACACCCTTCCGGTGCGGGACCTGGAACTGTATTTGGATCTCGTGAGATCTTTCAGTGATGATATCACTACCAAAGCGACCACTGGGGTGGATGAGGAACGGCCGATTCCCGCTCCAATGAGTACTGCTTCCACAACCATAAAAAGGGGAGAATTGATGGACTCTCTACGGAAACGCCTACATCGCAAGATGGCGATGACTACGGTGAATATTTAGCTGAGTACTGAGCCTATTTAGCGGCTTATAGGCCTATGCCAAAGGCTGCTCCAGAACCCCATATAGTCAGCATAGCATTGGTATCCAGTCAGGGTGGGCTCCCAAATCAGGACTCTGATCGAGACTCTAAGGACTTTAAAGCCCCTTGCCCCTCGACTAGTACAGCTACTTCCACTGTGCTGTACAGACCATCCTATTCTAAGAACTCCAAGCGGTGAGTTCGGAGTCGGTCGAAGCACGCAATGCCTTTTCAAGACTGGAAGCATTGGGACTTTCGGGACGGGTGTCCAAATGATGAGGACGATGAGATGACATGCAGTGTTGTTTCTGGGGGTTCAAAATATGCAATGTCAGTGAATTCTGATACCTCTGATGTCTCTTCCCATACTACCCCAGAGTCAGGATCTTTTAAGGCTGCTCCAGTTAAATTCCTACTATGGTAGGATCCCAGGTTCAAGGGGTATGTCCCGTACATGCACCGACCAAGATTGTTCTTGGAGGAGGGAGACATAGTAGATTACTGGTGGGCGGAGGGAGAGTTTGGCCCAGGGGAAATAGTGGAAGCAATCTGGTGTAGAGAGCATGAAATCAGGTTTGGGAGAGTGCAACCCAAAGGGGTAGTCCTGCGGTATTGCAAACCACCGGTGAAGGAACCCTTATTCTGGGTGTTGCCAGGCCTGGTGTTGGGTTGCCGGCTAACTAAAATCAGCAGAGATGAGCGACATGTAGTGCAGCAGTACAGGCAGTCCCACGGATTCGAGTACCTGTATGTGCCAGAACCAATCATGCAGGAGATTGACGAGAATCGAGAGCAGTGGTTGATTTATGTAATCAGTGCCTATATTACTGCTCATAGTAGGAGCATATTCTACCATGTATAGGAAAGGGTTGCCTATCTAGTGGGAGTGTGTAAGGTAAAGCGATCCATATACATGGACCGGGTAGAATACGTCTCTGAACAGCACCCTAAGAGGGTATTTTCAGTAACTATGCCTGATAGTACTGGAGCACTTGTCAGCAAACCAGACCCAGAGCATTACTATTGAGTAAATAGGGTCTTCATGCTAGAAGGAACCAGGGTGCTAATTATGGAATGCTGAAATAATGTGCTAAGTACTGTGTATTACAGCTAGTATGTATCATAGAGGACCCTATATACTGCTATATACTGTTATTGATTTCTCCTGTTCTGTTTAGGCTATGCATCTGAAGGATGGTACCCGCAAATTTCGGTCCCAGTGAGGACATGGGAGTTTCCACCAGAGAGAGTGTAGCCAGGACTGGTTCTTGGCTACCAGTCTACCCTCACTGGCAGTAAGCCCTGATAAGAGCAGGCCTGCCAGTACTTATCATGGGGGTTCCCCACTCCTTGCAGTGCTCTTGAGTGACAGGGGAGAGGTGGAACCAGGCCTGGGTTGCCCAATCATGGGCCAGACCTGGTGCCCTCCTCTTAGCTGTACTTAAAGGGATTGCCATCCAAATTTAGTCAGTGCCTCTCCCCACTTGAGAGGCAGGTCACACCACAGGTGTCCTCTTCCCCTCAGGAGAGAGAGAGTGTGTACCTTTCTCCTGCCTATGCTAGAGGGGCAGGGAAGAGCTAGGACTGCAGGGGGGCCCATGACCCGTAGTGCAGGTCCAGGGACCATCCGACAGATGGATATCCGAAAAAGAGACTGCATAGGGCAGAAGCCTGTTGTTACTGCATTGTGCTGGGCAGAAACCATTCCTGCCTGGTGTGTGATCTTACTGGTGGGAGAGGTAACCAATTCTGTAATGGCAGAATCTCCTATATCCTCACTGGGGGACACACCATTTCATTACGATTATAGTCTAAATGTAGGCTTATTTTAATTTTTTTTACATTTTTCATAAACAAGAGACACTTTTGTAGACACTTTTTTAGTCATATTGATTTTTATTTGGATGATCGTCTACATTCTTTTACTGCACGTGTTTATTAAAAGGAAATTGTACATGCACTCAGCCAACTCTATATACTGTACACACACACTCTGCAGCCCCCCCCTCTATACACACAAATACACACTCTGCAACCCCCCTCTATATACACAAACACACTCTGCAGCCCCCCCTACACCCACAAAACATAATGCAGCCCTTCTCCACCCCTTGGCAGTCACAAAACACACACTGAAGTCACACACACACTAGCCCCCCTCTAAACCCACAAACACACACTGCAGACCCCTGTAAACCCACACAACTACAGACACACTGTAAGGAACCGGGAGTCACGCCGTCCTCCGCTCCCAACAGCACATCCTCGGGACCTGTGCTTCCTCCCCGCAGTGCTATATGTGGGCGCACGCCTGGCTCTCTGCCAGGGACACTGGCAGAAGGTCCTGCCTCCGGTTTGCGCTCACACACCAGCAGCACACGCACGTGATGCGTGCGCAATGCACACAAGCTTCGCGTCAACAGGTCTAATGTCCTCGTAGCCTACACCTGTCTCCTGCACCTCTACCTACCCCTGCTCCCGCTGAGGACGCACCTCCATTCCACCCCTTCTCTCATTGGTCCCTCACTTCCTTATATGCTCAGTGTGCCACTGGTACATCCGCTGAGCATAGTCCTTGTTACGTTGCTGTTTTCCACTACTCTGCCTCCACAGTCTTGCCTTGCTGTACCTTGTTTTTGTACTGACCCAGCTTGTTCCTTGGACTCTGCACCTCCGTACTCCTGATCCCGGCTACTCCTGAACATCCGCTTCTCTCCTACCCTGACTTCAGCATTCGGACAACGACAACTCTCCACTCTCCAACACTGACCACGGGTAATAGTACCTCCAACGATCCAGACCTCTCCCACCCTGACCCCGGCAAGTATAACGACGATCCATACCTCTCCAACCCCGGCCCGGCTACCTCGACCAACCTACACTCCAGACGTGCCCTCTTGACTGCGTGTGGCGTTTATACCCATTCCCACCTCAGCTCTGGGGTCCCGTCTTGTTTGTGGTGAGCACAGCATGGCAGTATGCTCAGCCCTACAAACATGGACCCCACTGAGGTGGGACGCGTCTTGACTGCGCACGCTAGCACCTTTACTAGACTAGAAATATACCTTGAGCAGAATGACCGACGAATAGACCTGTTAAAGCAGAATCTTTTGGCTCTCACGGTCCAGGTGCACCTACTCCACTGGTTAACGCTATTTCTACTGAAAACAGAGAAAACAGGGGAGCAAGGGGTTAACAATTTCCAGGCATAAAACTCGTAAATAATTGGGATAAACACCCCTGATAAGGGATGATAATGATGGTGATAGTGTTAATAAACTTACATGGCCTTGTGTAAGCGTACAGTAGGTGAATAGTGGTGTCTTTTGATGTATCCTCCGAACTGTCCCAGGAGGAGGGGTAGGGGTGGTATTAATAACAACAAAATACTTACACGGCCCTGTGTAAGTAAAGATGTGGTGTGGTGGTCTGTGGGGTTCAGCTTAACCCTTCCAGGATGTAGACCCAAGTAAAGGCACCAATGTATGTTCTTTAAATAAGAACTGCAATCAGGGCTCCCCTCTTAGGTGCCTGCGGTCAGGCGGTCTTTGTCGTTCTCCCCGATCCAGTAATTCAAGGGGTGAATGAGGCACGGTGTCAGTATAAAGTTTTTAACAGGACATTTAATGGGTTAAAACGACTGCACAGATAAACACAGGAATGACACTCACATAGAACGATCTTCAGGCTCGTCGCCGTGTGTCAGTGAAACTTTCCAGCTGTAAAAGCTCCTCAGCCTCCGCGTCCGGAGTGCAGGGAGATGGCGCGCCTCTGCTGGGGAGCAGGCTGCGACTGTCAAAGTGTTCACTGGCTACGGAAGCCTCAACTGGTCAGAAACAGGTACGGTTGGAGCAACGCGTTTCGCCGTGAACACGGCCTTCTCAGACTCATAGCTATTCTATTTCTACTGAGCCTAGACTCCCGACTCCTAACCGTTATGCAGGAGATCCCCACGGATGCCGAGGGTTTTTGAATCAATATTTTATACATTTTGAAATCATGCCTTCTCGTTTTACTTCCCAAAGATCCTAAGTGGCATACATCATCTCTTACTCACGGACGACGCTCTGGCTTCGGCTTCCCCCATCTGGGAACAGAGGTCGGATCTAACGCAGGACATCTAACGATTTGCCAAAGAATTCTGAAGATTTTTTGACACACCTGGCTGCTAGGTAACCGCTGACTCTTCTCTGTTTCATATTTCCCAGGGAAATCTTACGGTCGCCAGATACGCCTTAGAGTTTCGTACCATTGCTGCAGAGATGGGATGGAATAACGAGGCATTATTAGATGCACTATTAAGTTAGATTTGCACCATTTGCACTAACCATTATTAAGTTAGAATTATTATTAGATGCATTATTAAGTTAGATTTGCTTGGTGCCTATAAATTGGTAAGGATTCGCCAGGGGGACGAATGGAAGACAGCCTTCAACACACACGCCGGCTATTATGAGTACCTAGTCATGCCTTTGGTCTCTGCAATGCTCCGGCTGTATTTCAGGACATTGTCAATGAGATCTTCCGCGATCTTCTCAATCTTCTCATCGTCTACCTCGACGACATAATGATTTTTTCCAAGTCTCTTTCAGAACACATCAGTCATGTCAAACAGGTACTATTACACCTTCGCAAGAACCATCTCTACGCCAAGTTGGAGAAATGCCAATTTCATCAAATTTCCACTGCATTCTTGGGGTATATCATCTCGGACTCCTGGTTCTCCATGGATCCAGCTAAACTCAAGGCAGTTATGGACTGGCCACGCCCTACCACTCTCATAGCTATAAACCGTTTATTGGGCTTTGTGACTAATTACCGTAGGTTTATTCTAAACTTTTCTTCCACGGTAGCCCCCATCACAGCCTTGACCAAAAAAGGAGAGGATACTGCTTCCTGGCCACCAGCGGCAACGCAAGCCGCTGATTTCCTGAAAAAAGCCTTCGTATCAACACCCATCCTAATTCATCTGGATCCCAAGTCACGTTTACTTTGGAGGTGGACGCATCTGATGTTGGGGTCAGAGCCATCTTGTCTCAAATTAAGTCACCTCAAGCCAGACTCCACCCCTGCGGCTTTTTTTAACAAAATATTTATTCGGCGGAACAAAATTATGATGTCGATAACCGGGATCTTCTGGCTATCAAGCTTGTTCTTGAAGAATGTGGGCACCTGTTGGAGGGTACGGAGAGTCTGATCACCATCTTAACTGCCCACAAGAATTTACTCTACATAGAAGGTGCTCATCGGCTAGGTGCTGATCAAGCTCGTTGGTCACTTTTTTCCCCCGTTTCAATAACCTCTTTTCCTTCATATCACGTTCCAAACACCTGAAAGCTGATGCCCTTTCTCGTCAGTTCTTAACCGAAGACAAGTCCGAGGACCATATGGAGAGAGTTCTTCTGTCCAAGTACATTTTATCCGCCAACACATTTGACGTAATGGACAACATCCTTCAGGCCCAATCCTGTATTCCAGTGGGTCTCGAGGTCCCAGAGGACCACCTCTTCGCCTCACCACGTTACTGGAAGAAAGGTCTTGTAATGGGGTCATTTATCGAATTCTGCTGGACATCCCGGTTCCACAAGAACCGCCAACGTCATCGATGAACCTTCTGGTGGCCTGGCATTCAAGGAGTTATTAAGGAATTCGTCAAGGCATGTTCCACTTGTGCTCGCAATAAAATTCCTCGAAGCAAGCCACCTGGTCTTTTACACCCTCTTCCCATTCAAAATCGTCCCTGGAACCATTTGTCTATGGACTTTATTGTCAAGCTGCCTGTTTCCCAGGGAATGAACAACATTCTTGTCATTATTTATTGTTTCTCCAAACAGACACATTTCATCCCTTTAAGAGGTCTTCCTACTTCTTCCAGTCTGGTGGATATTTTTGTGAAGGAGATCTTCCGCCTACATGGGTTTCCACAAACCATCGTCTCCTTTCGGGGATCACAATTTGTCTCCAGATTTTGGGGTTCTTTCTCTCAAAAGATGGGTATTTTATTACATTTCCCTTCCGGATATCACCTCCAAATTAATGGTCAGACGGAGAGAACCAACCAAATGTTGCAACAGTACCTGCGTTGTTTTGTCTCGGATACACAGGATAACTGGACGGATCTCCTCCCCATGGCCAAATTTGCTCATAACTCCTACGGAGCTAATCTACTCAGCAGTCGCAGTTTTTCATTAATTATGGATTCCATCCATCACGATTTCCTTTATCCTCTTCTTTTTCTGGGGTACCAGCGGCGGACAACAGAATTCATCTATTACAAGTCTCATGGAGAAAGAGCTAGGAAAATCTTAGATCCACAACTACTAGACAAAAGCTCCAGGCAGACTGCCACGGTCGCAGTATTCAAGAGTTTAGTCCAGGAGACAGGGTGTGGCTATCTTCCAGGAACATATGGCTCCAAGTACCCACGCTCAAACTGGCACCCAGGTTTCTTGGCCCGTTTCCCATAGTGGAGACGATCAATCCAGTGGCTTATCTCCTACAACTTCCTCCAACGATGAGGATTCCATCCGTGTTCCATGTGCCTCTACTTAAGCCTGTCTTCCTGAGCTCCCGTTTTCCAGATTCCTCTTCACCTTCAACACCTCTTCTTGTACAGAGACAGCAGGAATACGAGGTCCAGTCAATTGTAAACTCCAGGATTTCTAGAGGAGCGGTCCAGTACTTAATGCACTGGAAGGGGTTTGGACCAGAAGAGCGGACTTGGATCCCTCATCGCCAACTCCATGCACCCGGAGTCCTTCGATGTTTTCATCTGAACTATCCCCTTAAACCTTTTTGGAGTCACCCGGAGGTCGCTCCTGAAGGGAGGGGGGGTATTGTAAGGAACAGGGAGTCATGCCGCCCTCGGCACGCTCCCGCCTTACCTCCCCCATCCTCCACGCTCCCCGCTCCTGATGGCACGTCCTCGGGAACCGCGCTTCCTCCCCGCAGCGCTATGTGTGAGTGCGCACCCTGCTCCCTGCCGGGGACACTGGAAGAGGGTCCTGTCTCCAGTTTGTGCTTGCACACATGTGGCACGTGGCGTGTGGCGCACGGTGCACAGCATGCGCACGTAACACGTGCGCAACGCACACAAGCTTCATGTCAACAGGTATAATCTCCTCATAGCCTACACCTGTCTCCTGCACCTCTACCTATCCCTGCTCCCGCTGAGGATGCACCTCGGTTCCATCCCTTCTCCCATTGGTCCCTCACTTCCTTATATGATCAGCTGTGCCACTGGCACTTCGGTTGAGCATAGTTCTTGTTACGTTGCTGTTTTCCACTACTTTGCCTCCACAGTCTTGCCTTGCTTTGCTGAACCTTGTTTGTGAACCGACTTGGCTTGATCCTTGGACTCCGCAACTCCTGACCCCGGCTACTCCTGACCATCCGCTTCTCTCCTACCCTCGGCATTCGGACAACAACAACTCTCCACTTTCCAAGCCTGACCACGTCTATTAGTACCTCTAATGATCCGGACCTCTCCTACCCTGACCCCGGCAAGTATAACAACGACCCATACCTCTTCAACCCCGACCCGGTACCTCGACCAACCTAAACTCCTACACACCCTTGTGGCTGTGGGTGGTGTTTATACCCATTCCCTCCTCACCTCCGGGGTCCCGCCTTGTTTGTGGTGAGCACAGCATGACACACATACTAAAAAACACTGTCCAGCCCTCATCCACCCTCTACACCCACTGAAGACACACACTGCTGCCCTCTCTACACCCACAAAACACTCAGCAGACACACACAGACACAAACCTTTCTCCTCAGTGTTCTCCTATGCAGAGCTCTCTGCAGGGAGGGTGGGAGAGGATTCAGTGCCTTGCTGCTACCTCCTGTCCAATCACTTCCCTGACTGAGAGCTACTTTCACTCTATGTGGATGGGCAATGAAAGCTGATTGGCTAAAAAAACGTGGCTGGGTGCCAAAAATTCTGGGCTATTTCTGAATGGATAATACACAGAATTTTAACCAATCAGAGAGCAGGGATTTCAATAATGCCCAGAATTTACCAGCTTTAGCCTATCATTTCAGATAAGAACATTGTTAGTTGCCATGCCACTTCAGTGTTTGCATTCAATGAAATTGTCAATATAGTGACCTATTTTGTGGCATAAGCGGTCTGGGAAACGATCCTGGATCAACACATATAGCAAAACAGACATTTCTAACAATACTGAAAAATAATGAATATTTTACTCTAGTTTTCATCTGGTTCAAAACAACCTTGCAATTTCTAAACATTTTTTTTTGTTGTTATTGACAATAATTTAGTAAAACTGACAGATTGGTAGTCTATTTAGTGCTGCACAAAATGTGACCAAAACGTTTCTGTACAGATCAATATCCCAACACTGGAAATCTGATATCTGTATATTCTTAATGATGGATTGATGCCCATACTGTCATACTTCATACTGTCTTTGAACTACAGTACCACTCTCATATTATCAAGTGATGTTAGCAAAGCACTTACTGTAATACATTAAGGATTACTTTATAATAATGTAACTAGGTGCATGGGTGATGCAGATAATTCCACATTACATAATTTCCTCTTTATTATTCAACCACAAGGATACCCATTGCTATTTATAGAAAATGGACTTTGGCATGTTCTACAGATTATAACCAGTAATAATATATATTTTTTGCTTAAAACTTGACAATAATTATATATTTTTTTTCACACAACTTAAGCACCTCACATATCCTGCCCAATACAAATGTAGGAAGTTCTCAGTGGTTTTTTTGTTGTTGTATTACTATGCCTCAGGCCGTTCACTGTTTATTACCTAACAAATAGGTTTTTATTTCATTTTCAGCTGATTTGTATGAAGTCGGTGTCATGTTTTGAATTACCTTTAACTGAGCAATAGAGTTTATAATAATAATTATTATTATTATTCCCACACTCTGCAAATTTGACATGGTAAAGAAGAACTCTCTGTTTCAATATTATTCTAGTAGCATGCCGGCATCATGCAGCCCCAAGCATGTACAGTTCAGTAACTGATGCTACAATTAGTCAAAAAAGGCAGATGAATGGATGGAAAGCAAAGCATAGCTGACAACATATGATAAATCAAGAAAAAGGAGCACAAAAAGGGTAGTAAAGGAAGGTATTTAATAATATTGCTGACACTGCTTGTAAGTGATTTAAGGCAGGAATCCCCCATATATGTTTTTTTTTTTACTCATTTTTTTTTTTTTACAGAATTGGAAGCAGGGGGTCCCCCAAATCTATTTTCTGTTCCAAGGACTTACAATTTCTCCAGATACTTACCAGTGAAGTTACCAGGTTTAAACCTCTATTCATGGGGAAAAAATAACCACCAAATCTTGAGCCAAAAGGAAGTCGCAATGTCATTGGTTGGGACTTTCTATTGGATGGCCTTTTAAATCCCTTTTAAAAAACAGAAAGTCATACCTGTAATTTCACCGTATCTCAGAAACCAAGGTTCAACAGAGCAGAAAATAGTGTGGTTCAACTCTGAAGGACAACACCGGTTCCAATCTGACAAAACAAGGTGGGTCGGTGTGACAGCAGGAGAAGCGTGGCATGCCCAAATAAAGGTTAAGCAGTGAACTGCCTCTGCTAGTTAAGATGGTGACCCACTAAGGGTTAAGGTACCATCTCAGAGTTGGAGAATGACCTCCAACCATGGTGATACAAACTGGGATTATGTATCTCAGACTGTATATGTTTATACTGTTTGAAGTGAAATCTTTTTGCCTCATTGCGTGCCTGGGCTAGCAACAATGGCTAAGTAGCAGGCACACAGTGAGTAAGAGGGCTAGCCTTTATGTGGGTCCAAGTGCAGTGTTAAGGGACAATGAGAGACTGGGGAAGGACACACCCACTTGCTGGGAGAGTACACACACCAAGGCCAGAACATTGTTCTCTCCGCAGCAGTGAGGGCCCAACCCTGTGGAAGGCATGGAACGGAATTCTGGAACCGGTGTTTGGGTTCTAGCCTCATTGGGCTGATTCCCATTGGTCAGTTCTATTTTCCCACACTTCGAGGCCCCATGTTGAGGCAATCCTAAGGCACTTTCTCTAAACCCTCTCCTGATTGGTCAGCACTTGGTTCTCCATGTTTCCAAATGTAGGCCAGGAAAGTAGGGAAGCTGACACCGATCAGAGCTCCACAGTTGTTCTAGTTTGGTCTTGGAGTCTAGAGGCCAACTGTATCGAGAACCGTGACATGGGGCGGTCATCCATAGTTACTGTGTTCAAGGAACAGATTATTGAGGCTGTATCTGGGGTAAGCTCGCTTCAGCAGCGCCCTGAACCTGTTGAGCCAGAAGTCCCTCATATTCCCCGTTTTGGTGAATTTCAGGTTTTTCGGAAATGTCGCAAAATTTTGCAAAAAAAACAGTAAATGGCCAGTTGACCTTGCACATGAGCTTTTAATGCTTTGTGAATTTTGCAGATGAAGATTGTTGGTTTATGTGAAACACTTCTGTGAAACAAAGGATACATTTTATTGGGTCCGTGGTCATTGCCGACAATGTACAGAAGCACATCTCTAGGGAGATCATGAAAATTAGTGCTCCTGATGGTGTTGATGAACAATGTATGTAATTTAGTATCAGAAGTACAATAGTACAATGATAATGTACTTCTAGAATCTTTCTCCAAACATCCTACCTTTCTCTTAATTCATACATTATGGTAGTGTAGTCGGCTGCATAGGACCTTGCTGAATAGGTCCATTGATTTGAATGCCAGTTAACACCAGATTGGAATGTGACACTCCGCTTTGCGGTTTAATGAATCCTGGCCTTCGAGGAATACATGAAAGAAAAGCAGTATTGAAATATTTGTATATTTATTTTTTTTAAACACCATTGGAAAGACAAGAAGAAGTCTCTTAAAAAGAACATGCAAAAAATGTGACTGAATAATGAAACTCAGAGGACCAGTGACTTCAGCGAGTTGACAAAGTGTATAATCAGACATCAAATCATTTATGGCAAGAAAATGTGTTAAGAGAGAGACTTCTCTCTGAAACAGATCAAACCTTAGATGCAACTTTCCAGATACTGAATGCAGGGCAACAGCACCTGTAAAAGCACAAGAAGAAAAGCTGAATCCATCAGAAACGGTTATGCATGCCCTCAGCACAGCCAGAAAGATCTAACAACAAAAATTTGAATCACAAATAAGTTAAGCCATTGCTACAAGAGATAGTACCTATAGACGTTTATGCAGGAAGTGGGTTGCAGCATGGCACCAAACAATTTGTAACTTTTGGGAAGCTCTTTAATAAATATGAAAAAAACTAAAAGAGAACCCGCTCTACCTAAAATGACCAAGGTCATATATACAGACAGGTGCACTAGGGCAAGCAATTAATGAACAATGACAAGAAGATACCGATGGAGCATAGACACTACCTAATGGATAAGTCCCTATATTGTGCACTCAGTGTCTGTATATGGGCCATGGGAGCATATGTATAAGCCAACAGCAGATATTGATGGTATGTAGCCAGCACTACATCTTATAGGTCCACTGTGAGCAAATCTCATGAATAGTAAATGTATGCAAATGGACAACCCTGTAGTCCAATTGTGAACAATGGATGAGTGTGTAAACACTGGGTAGGGTCGGGTAGCTAAATAAACCCCCCGCAGGTGACCGTGAGAGCATATACATAGACAGGCAGTCAATAATATGCGGCCAGCAAAAAATCCTGTAATTCTATGGTCAGCAGATAGCATAAGCAATAGAAGTATGATGATACTGCATAGCGTAGCATGTGGGTGTCTGTGGAGACACACATTTTCACACACTGTTACCAGTACAGACTCACACTGACTGGCACAGAAAGTCCGAGCAACCTTAACAGGACCCACCTAGCTGATTATCAGGTCAACAACGGTGATCAGCATCCGCTCCACAAATCTGTCTATCAGGTCTATTCCAAATTTCAGCAAACGTATGGAGCGAGTTATTAAGGAGATGCTATCCCTGGGGGTTATCACCAGTTCTCAGATTAACTGGACATTACCAGTAGCCCTGGTGCCCCAAAAAGATGGAACCACCGGTTCTGTGTGAACTACCGACAGCTCAATGCCCAAACAGTCACTG